>NC_037596.1:20899560-21047112 GCF_003073045.1 Pomacea canaliculata | reverse complement strand
GCGTGGGATTGTAATCAGGGACAAGGTCAGCTGATCTACGTGGACTGCGGTGACCTGCTGAGGTCTGTAGTCGTTGTAATAAAGTAAGGACTACATTACTGTCCAGCACTACACACTGGCCGATGTAGACTCCATCTCCTCGTCGCCAGTCAACATCAGCTCTACTGGTGATGGTCTCCACCACGTGACTGGGAGCAGCGTGAGTCTTCAAATTATTTTCCTACCCTTGTTGTTGTTTACAGTTTGTAGAATCTTTACAACCCTCGGACACAATAAAGTAACTAGCAATGCAAATTTTTTCGAAAGCACAGATTAAGAAGGTTTGTCCACATATGGCGTGTAAGCGAGAGAAATAGGAAACAGACTAAAAGAACAGACAAGCAAGAAAAACATGACGGAAGGTGAACGAACAGCCATTGTGTCAATAATGAGTGTGGATGTAATTCTAGGTGACAGTAAATGTCTTCTCTGTGTGTATTGTGTCAAGTTATCATATTGGAGGAAGCCCCTGCTGGACTATAGTTTTGCCTTAGTGCATGTGGGTACTGCTAGAATAATATTATTCACTGCTTTTGTCTGTTGGTTTTTCACATAATGAAATGTGTTAATGTCATTACGCGAGATAAGGAACAGGATAAACGTGAAGCCATATATGTAAGTAAAGACTGTATGACTTGTGTAAAGCACCGGGAGTTAATCAGTATTGTGCTAATCATTGACCAATGTATTATTATTATTTCGAATCAGAACGAATGCTGTAACGGTATTTTCTACTATTTTAATGAAGATTAAATATAACATTAATTTCCCACAGTTGAATACAATGTACATCATTGATGTAGGTTAAATATGATTAAAAGCAGACGTGGGAGAAGAGATGGAGAGTACACGAAAACGTCCAGCCTATATTGCTAGAGTCGAGTGAACATCCTAGAATTAACAAATTTTACATGCGACTGGACAAAATAAAACCCAATGCGAGGACATTGTAAAAATTACACTGCGACTACAGTCACACGTCGGAGCCAGAATCAAAGGAGACAGTTCCTCCATTTTCTCTGCATTTTGAACTTTTTCTTATTCAAATATGATTTTTGGAGTCAATAGTTGACCTTTTGTGATGTTTGTGATTGTGATGGCCTAGTTTTTGCGTGAACGAGACATTTTTGTTTCCCGTTTTTTTAAGGTTTCTGTTGACTTTCCATTTTATTTTATTTTTAAATTTTATTTTATTTTATTTTATTTTATTTTTGTCTGCTCTCTGCAAGACGTGTTGTCAAGTATGTGCATTTATTTAATCATGTAAACATATTGGACAATGGAGTTCTGCTCGTCTGTAGTTAACAGACAGCTTCACACCTTTTACCTCTTCTATTCCTTTTATCTTAGTTTGTTTTAATCTCACCCTATCATGAAGTATATTATTATTGATGTTATTTATAAAACTGCCATGACGTGAGTTATAGGAATAATAAAGTCTATTTTTTTATTATCACTATTATTTTCGTCTTATGCCGTCTTCGTGTAAACCAAAGAAAAATGGAATGATGCTTTTCTGACTAGGGAGGTCTAGGTACCGTGAATAATGTGATTGTGTTAATATTAAATATATATTGTATTCTATATATATATATAAGTGATTTAGATATATACACATGTGCATGCACAGTCTTTTAATCTCTCTCTGTCTCTCTGTCTCTCTCTCTCTCACACACACACACACAAGAACAGAACAGTGAATGTTACTGATTTATAGAATTGTCTGATGCAGCGTTTGTTCGTGTGTTTGTATATTTCTATGTCAGATGTACCCCTGTACCCTGTGTCTAACACAATTATATTAACGAAGGTTTAACTCGCAGGTAACACTTTTACAGAATTTTCTGAGTTGGAGGTGAGATTTACTTCAGGTGACACTCAGTCACAGTGAGACTGTTTACTCACCCCTAGCGTGACAAAGGCCGTGTATCAAAATAAACAACATCACGTGATAAAAAGCTGTGTGACGTATTACAGGTGTGCTTGACAGGGTTCGTCAGGACAGAGATGGTGCCATCAGCCATTGGTTGCTTTGTACACCTGGATTTCATGCCTGTACTTGAACATCGACATATATTAAACATTAACATTAAACATGAACAGCTACCTAACATTGATGATGATGATGATGATGATGATGATGATGATGATGATGATGATGATGATGATGATGATGATGATGATGATGATGATGATGATGATGATGAGGGGGAGGAGGAGGAGGATATTACATTATTATTATTCAAGTACATACTGGAAAAATGTGTAAATAGTGAGAAAATAGTATTGTAGAGATGAAGCTTAACAAACGACAAATTTAAGCGAAACAAGAGATCTGAGCATAATGGGCACAAACACACAAAACACAAACACGTTCATACACCTGACATACATACACGTACGTGTGTTGTAGTCGCACTGTGCTGCCAGTCGTGTGTCTCTTCACATTCATCTTCTTCCTTGTCACAGTGAACTTCACCTGACGAACTGTGAAAGGAAACTAGTTTTGAAGCATGGCTGACTGAGCTGTGTGACTCAATGTTGTTTACACCTGCACACACTCACACATGACACATCCTTGTATTTCTTAGATATGTATAGGACTTGAGAGTCACAACACAAGCGACTTTTCTTCCGGATGTGTGTGCCCGAGGTCAGGTCATCACGTGCACTTATGTACCTGTCAGTCTGTTTGTCACATTTATTTACTAGTTGACGCCTTCTCGTTGTCACCTTACCAAGACTGGTTGTGAAGGAGTCAACGTGACATCTACTGACAAATACCATGACACTCACCTGATATGATCGTGCTTTTAAACTCTTGTCTACAATTCATTGCAGTGATTACACTCTATGGTATGCACGCAGTCACGTTAACGGCTTGAAATGAGTCAGTGATGGAGGTGAGATCTACACTGCAATATGACAATAGGAGAATTGCTAGGTTTTGGAAAGTAAAAGTTAGTTTCTATTTCATCCACAGTGATTTTACAGAATTCGAGGACCACATCAACGTCGTCTACGACAGCTGTGAGAAAGCTGGGTCAAAGGGCAAGTCAGGTCAGAACTACAGGTCACGTGACTAAGGGACAGACGGTGAAGTCAATGACGGGAACAAACAAGTGGTCAGCTCGCAGTATGAAGATCAACATAGACAAGAATATTGTCCTAAGATAGTGAGATAGTCACTTTCAACACCTACTGTGAGCCTATGAACGTCTGGCAATGAACATGAACAGAACTGAGAGAGTGAAGAGAGTGAGCTGAGTAGGACTCAGTCACCAGTGAGGGTCGTTGTGGTCGTTGCAGGTTTCCATGACATCAGTGGATGAATCTTTACAGACTTCTCATCAATGGGAGTGGAGAACATTGTGTAACTTTTCTAGAGTTTCAGCAAATTCCGGAATGTTGGTTACATGTTGCCTTGTTCACCCTGTCGACTGTGACTGTCAGTGATAGACTGAAGTATAAGTATTAGACAGGATGGAGGGTCGTCGTCAGTCTCTCTGGAAATTGAGGACAAGTGCTCATACATCAATGGGGCACAACACATAACAATGTATTAGAAACACCAAGGGGGACGCTCTTGGTATTTTTCACCTTGAATATGTACATGGAGTAATAATATCTTGTGTAACTTATTAGCTTTGATACACAGAGATAAATTTTAAATAATTATATTATAACTATGGAAACCATTTGTCATCGCTAATACAGAAGAAAAGAAGGATAAAGAACGAAAATATCGAATGTATTTCTGACTCAAAAACGGCTTCTTCAAGGTGTAAACAGTATCTCAAGGCAATATTAACAATCTTCACGCTACATCATGATATTCACCTTAGTTTTACATTCTGTAAGCTCTCATACCACAAAGCCCTCTGAGTTCTCATATAGTGATAAAAGCAACAATAAAAACACATGATACAAACTGAATTTTGTTTGTTTCCCATTTGACCAATTTCATCTGCTTTATTTATTTATAGACTTTCTTCTTTTCCCTCTAATGTCATTGTGTGGCCTTTGTTTCTATTTGCTTTTTTCTTACATTTTTTATTATCGTGTCAAACAAAAATATATCACGAAGTTAGAAAAAAAAAAGATGAAAGTCTAAAAACACACAGAGAATAAGACAAAAAGAGATTGAGAGAGAAGGATATTAAGAGAAGGTGACAGGGAATAATAGTACTTGTGCCTACAGGCAGGTAAAGAAGGATAAACAAATGAGAGAGCAAGTAAAGCAGACATTCTCTGAAATAGAAGAAAGAGAGAAAGAAAGTATTAAGCTATGATACACTGAAAGACTAACTACTGTTACAGACTGATTGCTCTCATGTCTCAGTCCGACTTAAACTAGGAAAAACTGCACAACACTCAGCGTACATAACAGTCAACGAAATTATCATATATCAGCAATTTACATTTAAAACAATCGTGAGTTTGAGTATCGTGACGACACATTTTTTGAAGATTTCTTTTCTTGTTTCTTTTTTTTTAAAGACTTAACAATTTCTTTAGATTTTTAATTGTAAAATATCAGTCAATACTTGTAAGTGTTATGGCAGTGTATAACAACCTCTCTTTCCCCTCGCTATCTTCTGTCTCGGATATTCAGGTATATATCAACACTTTACTATTTACATTCACAAAATATCTGAGAAGAAAACAACAATAGTAATGTCCTCCTCTACTGACAAACAACAATCCTCATGCTTGGAACTTGAAGCTTTGTTTCCTCACTCTTCGTCGTTTATTATAGACCTTGGCGACCTGCACTACTTTCTGTCTCCCTGGTGTCATGTGAGCACTTTATTAGTTATTGTTATAGTTGTTGTTGTTGTCGTGTGGAGCTCAGTGAGACGTATTTCTAGCTTGTTAACTGCACTTTGGTTCCTTTGTGCCTCCTTTAATTTTGTGTTGACTACGTGTGTGAGGAATATGTGAATATGTGCATGTGAATGCACTTTATCGTGTGTGTATGTGAGAGAGAGAGAACACTCAGGGCTGTGTACTGAGCAATCAGGGACGATAATTCCTTCCTTACTGCAAAGGCATGGAAAATGTTTACTTTTCCTTTTGTATTAGCTGTAGTCTGTGTATGTCAATTCAGCCCTCGGTGGCAGTACAGGTAGTCAGGCAAAGGAATGTGCAGGTATACAGGTTGTCCAAAAAGTTTCGCCGGATTTTATTTTGATAACGAATGTAGATTTTTCTAACATTCGCAGAGTTATTACCGAAATTTTTGCCACAATCGATGTGGAACTGTGCCAAAAGGTTTGTCGTAGTATTGCATCACGATTGGTTTCTTGTATCGAATCCAACGGAGAACAATTTGAATGATTCCGTTACTATTACTTTATATCATTGTTTCATCCTTGTTTCTTTCTCTTTGATCCTTGTTGCATGTTTGGTTCATTCATAGTTAGCATTGTGCTCGTAGTTCTCATTCATCATACAATAAATTTCATTGAAAACATACATTCGTTTATCTTATAAAATCGGGCGAAACTTTTAGGACACCCTGTTTAAGTGACAGTACAGCTATGTTCGTGACTGGGCAAAGAAAAAAGAACTGTGACACAGTTGACGTCACACGCACCTGTCGCAAAAGGTCAAAACCACAGTTCACTGAGCACTGGGTACATCAGCTGACACACAGCCAGTGACTGGAGTTCCACACATACACGTACACGCCAGTCACCCGTCAAACCGGAATCCCGTTATTGTTTGGGGATATTTTTGTTTTCTTTCACTGGTTGAGTGTCGGGTGTGGAGCAGACGACCGACGTCGAGTGACGACATTGTTGTTACAGTCGTCGCACGTCGCCCTATAATACAGTTTTGCCTACAATAGTTGAAGCCGCTAGGAACACCAACAACTGGGTTAAAGGTAACAGACTTCCTGCTACAGGTGAGTCAACTGTTTGTTGGTAGTTATTGTCGCTCTGTCATCACGTGTGTCGAGCGTTGAGACGGTCTAGTCAATCTTGCTCATGTGTAGACACATTTCAGTGGGTGACACGACACGATAAGGTATCGAAGATAGTATGTTGACCTTATGTCTTGAATTATTTTGCAGAATAAAACCAATAGACAAACATACAGAGAACAGTAGAGATTGTGTCATCTAGACGAGCAAAGTTCTCCACGAATGTAAATACAAGTGTTTTACGGATGATGTCAGATTATCACTGCTACTGTCAGACTATTGCAGCAGAGTTGCATGACTATAAATAGACGTTTGGGTGAAGAGCAAATAAAGGGACACACATAATCAGACCACATTAACTGAAAGGTTTTCACCACATATTCTCATTAAATTGTCGTCATAGACCATCACAAACAACACAGCTCAGATTAAATAGTTCTCTACCTAACATCTGTTTCTGTATGCGCGAGCGCGTTTGTGTGTGTGTGTGTGTGTCCCGTTATAAATACACTTACCTGCTGTCTATTGAAAGTGGTAATTCAAGTCATATTGTGATCAACAACTACTTGCAGCATCACCTAGTCCCTGTATGCCTTAACACAAGGTTGGATCACCATTGATATGACGAGCTCGTGGATGAGACTTGTTGTTCTGCTGTGTGGTGTGTACAGAACATTAGGTAAACAACAATACAGTGTTGTGTGTCGTGTATGTAACACTAGGTAATCAACAATACAATGTTGTGTGTTGTGTATGGAACACTTGTAATCACTAATACACTGCCATGTGTCACGCATGGAATCACTTTAGTATTTCCCTAAGAGAATATAATGCAGACTTTTAATAAGTCATTCAGGAAAATAAAATATATTAAATGGAGGTTATATTCTGACTTTACCTTTGAATTCTAAACTCCTTGAATGATATGGATATGGGAAGAGATAGATAGAAAAGGTTAGGAAACACGAATCGACAAACTTACTCCAATGATACTACCCTTCAGTGTCTTTCAAACTCTGTTTCACTTCCATAAGATCCAAATAATACTAAAGAAGAATGTGCTTAAAGAGTAGGGAATATGTATGTAAAACTCATAGGAGTGAGGTAGAGAGGTGTGGGTGCATTGTGTGAATGTCAGGTGAGGACAAAGGCTACCATGGTTCTAGGTGATTTCTCCGAGATGTTAGTGATTACCAGTTGCACCCGTCAAATCGTACACAAATTGTCCCCAGGTTGTCAACAGGGCAAAGACAGGCTTTATTTCTTCGACAGTGATGCTATGGAGAAATTTGTGCAGACGTTTATGTGTTTGAGGAAGTTTGGATGTGAGAGAGAGAAGGATAAAGAAAGAGACTATTTGGGTGGGGATGGGTTTCTAGAACTGAGCTTGGGTAATGATTCACATTTATTTTTATGTGAGCTTGTTAATGTTAAATGTTATACAGTGAATAATTCACCACCGTTGTTTTCTGCTTAAATACTGTTATTGTTTTCATTGTAAATGTCAGTCAACAAAATATATAGATGAATTTCTCTCGTGACAGAAAAATGTTGAATTGTATACAATGAAAACATCTAACCCAAAAATAAACTAGTGGATAAAAAGCAGAGAAGAAAGGATTCTCTGGAATAACAAATTCAGACAGTGACAAAGCCGTGAAGTATTACATCTCCATGAAGTGGTAGAACCTAAGTCGTCTCACACTTCATTCTTATCGAAAGTCGTCTCTTTCTTTCTCAGGAGTAGGAATAATTAAGTGTAACAACAACAAGTTAGAAATATTTGAAGACTCACCTGCTCCAGTCACGTGTGGAGACTTCACCAGTACAGCTGATGTTTACTGGCGACGAGGAGATGGAGTAATTATCGGAGAGTGTAATGCTAACACTGGCTGCATCAGTAACTTATACAACGACTACAGACTCAGCAGGTCACCGCAGTCCACGGAGAGTCAGCTGACCCTTGTCCCTGATTACCGACGTCACGCGGGTCTCACGGTCACGTGTCAGGACAGAGGGAGTGGCTGTATAGCCTCCTGTACTCTCGTCATCAGACGTAAGTCAATCATCAACTCATTGTTACTTGTTCTATACTTTTTGCTAAATAAAGTAATGATGAAATATCAAGCATGACATTTGTCGCAATGTAGTGACACAACAAAATGCTTTGTAAGATGATCGTCTGCAGAACAAAACACTTTCTTGTTTATTCATTTGAATTGTAAGCCGCTCATTAGATTCAATATTTGTCTTCATATTTTTATTTGTTTCCATCTGCGTTATTATACCTAATGTTTACTGATGTCCTGAGATTGTGTATATAAAGTTATTTCTTAAAATGTGTGTGCTGTAATACTGTAGGTAGATTGCACTTGCATTAATAACTATTTCTGCTGAGTGATTATGCTTGTTCTCTTCAAATCCCGTATCCCTTACATAGTCTGTGTATTTTGTGTTGCTATTTGTATTTTTGTATATTGTTTTCTTATTGTGTGCACAGATAATTACACTTTTTGTATGTGTGCAAATAAGCTTTCGCGTGTGTATTGTATTTATTTACGCATTGATATCTTTATATCGATAATCCTATGTTGTCACCTATCACCATGTTTTGTGTCTTATATATACATACACACACACAACTTATATAAATATGCAGATACGGTCCATCTTTGTGTACTGTATATATTTATATTTATATACATTTATATCACCCTGTCTTGTCTGTTCCATCCTAATTACGTCTTATTTATTGCACCGTAGTTTCTTTAAAATATTGTATCCTGCTGTGATACATGTTCTGTCCTATTGTCTTTAACTGCTTTGTTTGTTCCTATGATATCCATTATACCTTTTTATTTCCTGACAATCTTTCTTGTCATTTGCAGTATACCTAGTATACCTTTATTTAATACAATCTTTCTACTTTGTTTCTTTTGTGTGTTAGCCTCCTTGTTTATAAGTATTGTACTGATTAGTATTACTTTGTATTTATTCTAGAGGACTGTTGTGATACAGAAAAATGTTGTGTGGTATCTCAATAGTTATTAATTTACTCAGCGTTGTGTCTGAGTTTTTAACTTATTGTGAGCTCTATTAGTCTCTCCGCGTTTTGTCAGGGTAGAGGTATAAAACTTACTTAAAACTCTTCACACGACGGGTGCAACACAAAAACGCTTCTAAGAGGTTGTCTGGACATTGAGATGTTGATCTCTGTGAAATGGTTTTGAGGTGTCACCTATTATGAAATTTATGCATTTTAATATTTGAGAGTTCAAACTGTCTGCTCTTTATACATGGGACCACTTAGTACTTTACATGTAGGATAAATGTCAACAGTTTAATTCCTTTCTTCTACCTTTCTCTTCACTCTCAACCAATCTCTCTTACTCTGTGTGTATGCTTTGGTTGATGTGTATGTTTGTTTGTATGATTTTATGTGCGTCTTTGTGTAAGTATGCTTGTGTGTTCACGTGGGGGGATTCTTGGGAGTGTTTAAATATCATTGACTTACTTTTCTCTTTTTTTCATTTTTTTTCAGCACTCACTCCTTTCTATTTACGTTTTTTGTGTTTCTCATTTGTCCATGTGGTTCATTATTTACATGGCTTAGATGTGTTACTGTGTTTACACCATATTTCTGCCATAATATATGAACCGTGCAGGAGTAGTTTATAATATAGCGAGTAGATGATGTTTAATGGAGAGAATAACAATTTCATTACGCTTAATCGTCCAACTAAAACATTAAAGCAGGGACTAAACTTAGCAACAAAGAATGCAAACCTTTGATCAGGGCCGCCGAGAGCCAGCCCGGGCCCCGGGACAGTCGACCTCTCCGGGCCCCTTGTACTTGTAATCGTAAATTATTTTCCCAGTTTATAATGTATGTTTACAATTCGAAATTGTATTCTACAGACTTGAAACTCAACTTCTGCATGTGTAATGCTTGGGTGTTCTGTCCTTAGACCTTTCTTTAAAAGAAAAAGAAAAGGAGAAGAAGAAAAAAAAATCCACTGACCAAGGCCGGGCCCCCTTGACAGCCGCGGGCCCGGGAACACCAGACCCCCCTGTCCCCCCCTCTCGTCAGGCCTGCCTTTGATAACAAAGGTTTATGTGAATGTCAATATTTTTTAAAGTCCAATCAATTCTTATATTCAGTTTGTTGGATTATTCTACTGATTGAAAATGTCAATTATGTCATAAGTGCGAAGGTTACTAACAACGAGAGTACATCAGAGGTCTGTACACAGACAGGTTTGTGTTTTATTCGGACACCAAAGGTGCGATAAAGGCGTGTGATCAAGTCCGTGACGAGACTGATGACGTCAAAACAATAAACAAACAGTTAAGCACTGTCACATCTTGTGTATTTTCCTGTTGTTTACATCTTTCTGTGATGAAGTAATCACAATAATTGTATTACAGGTCACCCTGAGCTCAGTGAGTGTCACGTGACCACCAACCCTGTGGACTGGACTGTGTCAGGTTCATGTCGTGTACAACAAGCTTTCTCCTCTGATAACATCTACACCTGTACATGGACACGGAACACAGGGGTAACATGGTCTTGTGGGATACAGGGTCAGGTTTTTGAGAAATGTCTTCTGACAAAAATGATTTAGGTAGAATATCTAAATTATGACTGCTTGAAATGTGACCGTTGTTTGTGTTCCTGCTTATTCCTTTGAATTTAAAGGAAACAAATGTGCCTGATCATAAGTTCTTTCTCTTTATTTTAAACAAGATAATAAGTTCAGTGTCTTGTATATTGTATTAAATTAAGTTTATATAAATCTCTTAAATAATATCTAAAATTGTACAGAAGATGTTATGGATGTATTTTCTAAGCAGCAGACATTTGGAGGGTTTGATGCCAGTCGTGAGCTGTGTTCGTTCACACAAGCTTTGCCACAAGCCGGGGGACTGTACACCTACAGCATTTCTGTGTCTCCTCCTTCTACTACAGCCTTTTCTCAGCAACTGACACTAGGTCTGAGTTTCTTCTACATTTCTCTTATTCTTTCTCACTCTCTTTCTCTCTCTCTCTCGAACGGACGTACACACACACACACAAACACACTAGCTCCGTATGAAGAATCTTGGAATATTCCAAATATCGGTACATCACCAAAAAACTTACTAAACGTCCTCGTACAATGTGATATCAGTTTCTACATTTTACTTATTACTTGCCGTTTCTTGTTGTTTTATATAGTTTGCTTTGTTTTGTACTGTGAAGTACATTAACATGTTTACTTCTTATTAAGACACGAGCTAGCTGTTAAACAAACATTAACTTTAACTATTCTATCACTATTTTCTTCAATAAAATAACTGCCACACCACCTCTCTCTGTGTGTCGCTGTCTCCTTCTGTCTCTGCCTCTCAATGACTGCGCGCATATACGTCAGCAACTACACATATACTGCGTCATGTGACTTCTATTTATTATCTTCAAATACTTATCAAGAATTTGTCACCTTACAAGACAATGCTCTTTTTTAAAAAAAAACAAAGAGACACTCTTTGAATTTCACTTCACTGACGAGGAAATAAGTAACAAGGGTTACTGAGTCACTCTTCTCTTAGGTAAAACTCTTCTCTCGGTCTACAGTCCTGTCTAGTAAGAACTAAGTGTTATTGTTTACATCATCTTCAGACAATGCAATGAAACTGACAATAATTTGTAAATGTAAACAGAACCTGATATTTAATGTTGTAGAGTATGCTCATGAAAGTGGCAGAAATGTATGGCCTATTCTACCTTTCTTGCTGCCAATTGATCATTAATTTTATCTGATGTCATGAGTTCCTGATTACGAAGATGTGTAACTTAGTAGGAAAGACGAGTTTCGTATTTTTCAGCGAGTCCTCAAGCTCGATTTGTTTTGTTTGCAGGGGAATTTATTAAGGTGGTCTGTCCCACAACACTTGGTGACGACTACACTATTTGCAATAATGAGTTGCGTCGCATCACAGAAAAAAGAAACTTTTGGATGATACTTGATATTTTAAAATGCGCCTTTTTTATTTTCTCTAAACTCTCTGGCTACAGCTAAGCTGAAAAGGAAAGAATACCATAGAAATTCAGCAAAATTGTTTGTCAACAAGTGGTGTAGTCCTTAATTTAGTTCTGTTACACAGTGGCTCCAGGTGACGTAACAACCACGTGTCCACACTCGGTGGTGAGTGGAGGAGACCTGTCCTGTACATGTCAGACGACAAACACCGCCAGTCCTCCAGCCACAGTGAGATGGGAGGGACGAGACAGTGAGAAGCTGGTGAAGACTAACGTACAGCGGGAGGACAACGGCACACAGTTCACGTGTCACGTGACATGGGCTGGGCGTGTCTACACCTCCATCACCTACACTCTGCTGGTTGATGGTACATAACACATTTCTCTATATTTTCTTTATTTAGCTTAACATTTTGTAACAACTGCCCCAGTAATGAAGATAGAAAGAAATATTTGGATCAGGGGTTATGCCCTGGCATGACACATTTTAATTTTAATCTCACATGAGACATTAATCTAACCCATTACCTGGTATTCAATAATTTCTCGAGTCAGATTAATAATAAAGCTCTCTTAATTTATTTTCAGACAATATAATCCATACTACGAAAATCATTTTCTGCTATAAAGATTAGTTAAATATTTTTTGTGCTGTTTATCCATTTATTCTCTTGTTTCTCAATATTTTAGATGTGGAGGGCCCCAGTGATGTCGTCATTAGCGAAACACATCATCCAGGTAGCAACGGTTCAACAGTCATAATGTTATCATGTAACACAACAGGTGCTGTGTACCCAGGTGTGAACTTTACCTGGAGTGCAGGTGTTTGTCAGAATGAAACACACGCCGCCAGGAGCAGCACGTGCACCGTTAGTCTGGACGCCAAGGATGACGGGAAAAGTGTGACGTGTACACTATAAATAGTATCGACAGCCGGATATCCGTCTCGACATCAGTGACACTTCGGATAACTGGTGAGATAACTGACGTCTGCTTTTATTTACCGTCAATCATCAAACAAAGCAGATGTAGTATTTACATTATATATGTTTTGATATATATATATAGGGCGGTAACGTTTATGTAAGACGTAAATTTCATTGAAGCTGTTATCTGTGTATGTTAAATCATCACCATCATCATTATAACCATCATCATCATCAACGCTTTTCCACATGTGGATGCAAGCTAAGTGCGCTGTGTTCAGGAAACTACAAGCAAATTAACAGTTAAAAACTAAGCACAGATTGGAAAAAAAAAGATGAGGTAAGACCGTTTTACATTCGCTTGAAAAGTTCATGAAAAAGAAACTTAAGTGGCAGAAGTGTCAAAGTGTTGTAGGAGAGTATCTAAAAGAGTGAGAGGTGCTAGACATTCCTCTTTATTATCTGGAAGAAAACTAAAAAGTACCTAAACGATTGGCTCCAGAAGACTTTATCAAGTTGCACACAAACCTCTCCAAACACTTGGCCACAACAGACATGAGAGACAAAGCTGATAGTCTGTGGAGGCTGTAACATTAGGTTTGCTTGGCACTGTGTTTGTTGGTGATATGGTCCGCAAGCGGATGTTGCAATGCATCTGCGTTTCCTCATGAAAAAAATTGTTCTCAGGGTGACAGTTATGACATGACCCCAATTACCCACCAACATAATAATGGAGGGGAACGATTTCTGAGATCTTTAAACCTCTTAAGTGACTGACACACGTCTCATGAGCCCCCAACACCTGCTCTTCTCTGAACAAAAAGATTTAGCAACCTTTAATAACATTTTTTTCAGGTTGGAATGATGCATCATGTGTTTGCCATGTTCAGTAAGACAGAAAAAACTACCTGACAGAGAAAGACTGGACAGGGGGATGGTGATAATGTGTGTCAACACCACCTCCTGTTCAGTCTGTTTCTGACTCCTCCTGACATTAATAGTTATTACTCTTCTTTGTTGGAATATCACTTATACTCACATCGAGATCCCAGTGTACCCCAGCGAGAGCAGAAAGGTGTTGTTCAGGTAGAGAAAACATCTCCCGCACAGAGTCACCAACACAGAAATACGATACCCTACAGTTACAAACAGTGCACTACAATTTATATTTCTCTTTTTTAACTTTCGTTAGTAAATATTAAATTTAGAAGTTATAAAACGCATGATCCCTTATACCCTAGCATGATGTATAGCAGCTGATGTTTGACTTTCATCATATCTTGTTCAAAGGAAATACATAATCCTACCATCACGTATCTCATCAGTAATAACAGTTAATGTTTTACATTCACATCCAAGGGACAGGAAACATCAGCGTTGTCTTGACAACAGATTCACTGTCATCAGCATCGGCTGTCGTCGGACCCGTCGTCGGAGCTGCTGTCGCTGTGATTGTAACTGCCGTCATCGCCATTTCGCTCGTTATTATCATCAGGAGAAGGCGCACATTAAAGAGTAAGGAGTTTCTTTTGTTTCGCTTGTTTTTACATCACGTGATGTTAAAACACGCTGTCATGATTACTTTACGTTTGACATCGAGAATGTGGATATTTTAATGATCCCTGAAATTTAAGTGTGAAATATACTCTTTGACAATACCATCCTGTCTTTGTACTGTAAGCAAAAAAAAAACGTGTCTGATAAAAAAAAATTTTATACATTGCTGTTCTTTCTATATTAGAAGTAGAACGATCTGTCATAGAGATAAACTGAGCCAATTTTTTTTTTATGTTCCTATATGTAAAAATCTCATCACACAAATTTGTTCTCTATTTATAGACAACTAAACTACAAACGCTGTTTGGCTCTCATTTCGTTTCAATCACAACTCAGGAATGTCTTGCTCATGTTTATTATGTTGATATTTGTAGTTAGACACTCAGTACTACAAGTGCCTATCCCTGGTATATTATCGTTTTTCCTAATTTTTCAACTTTGAATACTTTCGTTTACTGTTGTTTGTGGAACTACTTTAGTCCTGTATGAATGAGGAGATGACTGTCCATGTGTTAATGTCCCGCTGTGATCACTGACGTTACGAGAGGTAAGATGGCTGTGTACTGACTTCAGCGAGCTCATGGTCTCTCGGGTAGTTTTATATCTGTGTTTTTAATGTGAGGTTGCCCTCATTGTTTGACTCTGACTTGCTATTCTCCTGGGGTTTTTTTTAAGGTAAACGGTCTTCGAGCTTCATTCTAAAAAAATTAAACAACATTCGTTTTGCTTTTGTCAGAAGCGCCAGAAAAGACAACAAAGAGCCATCCGTGCCAGGATTCTGGTAAGTTTATCATAAATATTATTATAATAACATTATTACAATGTATATCATCTATGTTATTATCCATGTTATTCACTCTCACAGATAAGAAACCATCTGACACTGTAGCAAATAAAAATGACAGAAACGATGCGTATGCTCTTTACAATTTAAAGGATATCGTAAACATACACATCTTGACAAATAAAATGTAATTTTTCCCAGTTTGAGAGTGTAGATATATATCTATAGACAGACATGCGCTTGATTTATTTCTAATGTCCGCTGTAACACTATCTGTGGTCTCTGTTTAATTATTCATTAATTTCTCAAAGGGCAAGGAGACAATGAGAAATGTTCATGTCATATTCTTAATATGCAGACAGACATACAGACAGACAAAGACAAATGCAGTAAAACAGTAAACATTCAGACATGACAACACAACAGTTGTGAGAGCCTAGTTGTCCCTACCAGTGCCATGTTGTGTATGACATCACGTGACCTCTCTCTACATGTTCTACAGAGTTCGAGGACCACATCAACGAGGTGTACGACAGTTCTGAGACTGCCGGACCACACAGCAGCTGCGGTGACAACTACAGGTCACGTGGTCAGGGTACAGACAGGGAAGCCAGTCACAGGAATAAACAAGAGGTCAGCGCGCAGTATGAAGACAGTCCGAGTGGAGGATATTACAGTGAGATACGGGAGGTGGGCACTGGCAACACCTACCCTCAGCCTCACCACCGGCTGTCTATGAACCCCTACAGCAACTGAGACACGGATGGGGCACGTTAAGTTTCTTTGGATGTCACAGTCATCACTAAATGTCACAGACATCACTGGATGTCAATTGCTGAATTCATTAGTATCCATGGTTATCAGTTGATGTCTGCACGTCATCTATATCTCTCCACGGTCATGACTGGGAAGAGAAGGAAACATTGAGTAATCTTCGTGAACAGAATACAGATTTATTCGCCAGGTGACTTTGTAGTAGGCCATCACTTTTTTTTATAACCAAGAATTACACACCTGTAGTCGCCACTACAAGCACGTGAAATGTAGCCACACATGTACACAAAATTCCTCTTATTTTGATCGCTCTTTTCCTCGATCTTTCTTCACCCTCTCTCTCTCACACACACACACACACATGAAAACACAAAAACCTACACACACGCATACTGTATACTTCATCCACACATTTCAACTCCGCCAAAACTACATTCTTAAAGATACTCAAAGAAATATGCGTGCTCGCACAGACTTGTTACACAACTACGTACAGAAGTAAAACTTACGGAAATTGTGACTTTTAATAATTATATATATATATTGAAAAAGCCAGTAGTTATACAAGCAAAACTGCCTGACATTAGGTTTTCTATAAAAACAATAACAGACCTCGAGCATTTTGTGGATGACCATGACAGTAAAATTGTTGATTTAACAACATCAAAGAATGAAGGATGTGTAAAGACTCACTCAAACCACAGGTGGTCTGAAGGTGACACAATGGTCGACTAGGAACTTGACTAATGTCATTTGTTATCAAAGTATTGAGTAGAGAAAAAGATATTATCATGACATCCATATACACACTTAGTATTCTAGTCCACTTTGAGTTTTTCTTACTAAATATTAGTCTCAGTAAGTTTAGAGTTTTCTTGTCTTTGTTTATGTTCCATAAAAGTTTTGTACTTGGCGTTTGATTGAAGATCGCATGACGAGGTAGAAGAATAGAACATTTGATACTAGGACCATACCACCTCCTGGTTTTGTTTTGGGTTGTTTTTTTTTTAACTTTGCCAACGAGGAAATGTTCACACGCCGTGTAGTGTACACTGACAGTGTGAGGACAATCATTGCCGTATGCGATGTGTGGATGTGTTCACCTGCTCCATCACCTGACACACAGACATACACACTGCACACCTGACACACAGACATACACACTGCACACCTGATACACAAACATTGACAAAGACGTGCTCACTTCTGCTGTGATTCATGTTTGACATCTGACCCAGAAGCGATCTTTTTTTTTCTTTTATGGCGACGAACATGTTCTACAGTTGACTTAAGTTCCCAGTTTAACAAACCACTACCTCGATCCTTTGTTTATCCTTTCTGTCCAAAATAAAGGTTTGTATCAAAATCCTAAGTCTAAACAAAACCCGAAAGGTAATATTAAATATCGGTTAGATTTATAGACGGCGATATACCCAGCCAGAGCAACACTCGCCGCATTGGACAAAAACGAAAACATTCCTTGGGCGCTGTACACTCCTGTCATGTCACTGAGCGTCCTGTAAGTCCTGTCATGTCATTAAGTGTTCTGTGCAGTCTTGTCTTATCTTTAGGCGTCCTGTAAATCCTGTCATGTCATTAAGAGTCCTGTAAGTCCTGTCATCTTGGAGGTCCTGTGCAGTCTTGTCCTGTCTTTGTCCTGTCTTGTAACTCATGTCATGTCATGTCATTAAGCGCCCTGTAACACATGTCATGTCATTAAGCGTCCCGTAAGTCCTGTCATCTATCTGGACGCCCTGTGCAGTCCTGTCTTATACTGAAGTGTCATACACAGTCATGTTCTATCCTGACGTGTCATGTACGTTCTGTCCTGTCTGTAATGTCACAGTCGTGTCTTGTCTTGAAGCTTCATTGTATACGTGAATCATTTCTGGAAGCGTCTTGTATAGTCCTGTCATGTCTTGACATTCCTTCCACAATCTTGTCATGTCTTAAATAGTATCAACAGTCATGTCATGTCTAGAAGCTTCTTGTATTCGTCACTCACACATTCAAGTGTCTTTTACAGTCCCGTCATGTCTTAATGCATCCTGTAAGTCTTTCTTTGTGTTCAAGTGTTTTCGTAGAACCATGTCTTGTCTTGAAGCGCTGTGTACACGTCTGTCTTGTGTTGAGGTGCACTGTGCGTCCTTTAATATCTTGAACCGTCCTGAACAGTTCTGTAGTCTCCTGTCTTGTACATTTCTCTCATATTACAAAGTGTCCCATAAAGTCAATCTTCTCTAAAGCATGTTTACTTTTTGTTTGTTTACAGGTCACTCTGTCATCAGTGAGTGTCAGGTCACCACTGACACTGTCAACTGGACTGTGTCAGGTTCATGTCGTGTGCAGGAGGCTTTTTCCTCTGACAACGTCTACAGCTGCAGCTGGACACTGAGCGATGTAGGGAGGCTTGGGTCCAATGTTCAGTAATTAAACTACAAAGAAACTAGACGAAATAAGTTAAAGCTTTTATGTATGTGTACAGGGTTTTAACACATTTTGCCGGTTTGTTTGGGTGAGTTTTGGTTATTTAATATTTTACTGTGCGATCACGTGTGTGCCATGGTGCTGACATGAACACGTGTCACTCTTTAACCTTCATTCTAGATGTACAGATACCTCGAATTTCTATAGCAGCTTTACCATTTTAACAAGGTATTTATTATGTACTAACTCTAAATGTCAGGAGGAGTGGCAGAAACTCAGGAAATTGAATTTCATGCTTTACGGAAGATATTGTAAAGAAAACATGAATAAATAAACTTAAAGTTTAAGCTTTTTCGGATTATTAAATAGAATTCCCTTCTTTGTAGAAGACAATAACATCACAACTGTTTACCTGAATTATGTTTTTAATGATTTTTTTTCATGGGTGTTTAGTCGCTCATTTCTACGTGCCGGTGTTCGAGTGTCGTCTCCTAACCTTTTGGGTGGTTATGGGTGGGTCCTCACGTTTCTCGGGGCCAGGTATTTGGTCCTTCCCTTCTTTACCTTATCCAAACCTTAGTGGAATCAGGTTCTATTCTGTCTATTCATGACAGCAGGGTTGACTAGGGACAGTTTACACAGGTAGTGAACGGGGCGCCTCACGGTTTGAATGCAGGTGCTCGAACCACTTGACTACCTGCGTCCGTGTATGCGTGTGTGTGTGTGTGTGTGTGTGTACGTGTGTGCGTGTGCGTATGCGTGTGTGTGTGTGTACCTGCGGGGATGAAAGGGTGGCTGTGTGTTGGGGGTTGGGTTGTGCAGCATTCGCATTTGCAGTTTTAAAGACTGTTTACTGAAAGTGAATGTCACGAAATACACTTATACCTGAAGTTTGGGTTATCGCTGAATGATGTCACATTTTCTTTGTGTTAAGCAAATATCTGGATCGTTGAGTGAAGATCGTGAGCGATGTTTGTTTACACAACAATTGCCAAAAGTCGTGGACAAGTACACCTACAACGTGTCTGTATTTCCTCCTGCTACCAGCGAGTCTCCGCAAACCATTGAAATAGGTAATAACACACCTGTACTACTCCAGGTACACTAGGTGCTGCTGTAAACATGTAACTAGGTAATGCCTAGTGTCACCTTGTGTAATAAATAACCTGCCCAGTCAGCCTATGACACATTATCTGCTCCTGTGTAGATTTTCTGCAATCGTTAGCCTTTTGTGATCAGTATTACAGAAATGCAATACCTGATAGGTGTCCATGTTAGGTGTGATGTACACATAATGGAAATAGAGTGGAATTATATCTGTGGTATACAGGCTAGTTTTTAGCCGTTAGTTGGGACGAGACAGGGCTAGTTTGGAGCCCAGTGGTTCTATAAATCAAAAGTGGGGGCCACTAGGCAGATGCCTCGTCTCCCTGCCACTAAACACGGCCCTGAGGACGATAACGAAGGGGGGCTTTGGTGGTGGTAATGGTAATGATGTATTTCTGAGATTACGCGCTTATTGTTGTTACAAGATGTTGTGTACTAAATACAGCTTCTCCAGGTGACCTGTCCATATTCTGCCCTCGTGTTGTGCTGTTAGGAAGCAGCTTTGTCGTTGCCTGCGAGACAGAGACTGCCGGCAGTCCCTCCGCCATTGTCCGCCTGGAGGGAGAGAAGGACAGACAGAAGGTGATCAGATCTGTTCCACGGTCAGCCAATGGCACGCAGTTCAGATGTCACGTGACCTGGGGAGGAGACACAAACAGCACCAGCTACTACACACTGCTTGTGGCATGTAAGGGAGTATATTGTATATTGTGTCACAGAAACAGAAGAGCATAACATAAAAAAATTGACCTGGCATCGTGGATATAGATGGAGGAATGTTTTTCTTGTAAAATGCGATGAGATTAGATTTTCCCGTGGTACGGTGGTCAATAAGGATGTTGATGCCAGTGATAATTAATATAATGATTATCCATAAAGCTGTGGATAGATATCTGTGTGCTTCCACACCGACACCTGCTGACACCTGGTAATCCTCAGTCCTTACTACTAATTACTGTTTATTACTCCCTTCATCGTTTACTAAATAATCATTCACTCAGTGTACAAACCCTCCATAGACGGCCCGGACATCGTCTCAATCCGCAGCTCGTCTCCTAGCAACAGCGCAAACACTTCGCTCGTCTGCTCAGCTTCAGAAGCGTACCCCGCAGTTATCTACTCTTGGCAGGGAGCATGCGCAGAAGTGACAACAAGTGTAGATGGCAGCACGTGCCTCGTGTCTCGGCCAATCAGTGACACCGATGTGATCACATGCACAGCCGTCAACTCCCTGTTTGACATCTCTGTGACAACATCCTACAGTCCTGGCCTCACAGGTGGGTAAACACAGGGTTTGAGTAAAGAGAAAACAACATTTAGGGACGAAATCTTAGTTTTATGGTTTTACTAATGAAAGTATATAGCCTCATCTTTAAAAAAGCTTTCTTTTCTCACAGGAACTCATTCTCTAATAGCTGCAGCTGTTGGTGGAGCTGCTGCTGGTGTCATTATCTTGACTGCTGTCATCGTTGTCGTCGTTCTCTATATTTTAAGAAAACGAAAAGGTAAAGTTCTTATGCACATAAAGACTTAGTTAAATCTGCAAATTCTCTATAAAGCATTACACATTGAATTATTGGTATCCTCTTCGGAAAGGCAAGCGACGACTTTGGATGTTATTATCTCTGAAGACCAACCCATTCCTTATGTAACAACTACAATGTCTGATGTCTTGCATCGTCGCTCGATGGTGACTTGTAATTCTTTATAAAAACCTTCACAGTTCCAAAAAAGTCAGCTAGCTGCTCAGCAACCAAAGTTTGTGCTCTTTATACTGCATAAATGTGGAAAACAGGAACATCGGTACTCAGTCCTGCCAGAATGAGAGAGAAAAGAAGAAGGTGGGTACAGTTCTAGTCACAGGCACAGAATATTGGTGTTTGGCGTATAACCTGTATGTCTACGGTTGATGTTTAATGTAAAAAAGTGATAACATTTCTAGAACAAATGAGCAAAATAAAATGAAGGAAAACATAGTCAGTACTTTGATACAATTTTCAGATGCAATGTACGCCAGCACCACTATGGGCAGAGAAGAGCCGCATCCTTACATGGACCTAGAGATGAGAGGTCAAGGTCACTGTGAAACAGCTCCAACGTCTTCAGACTTACACTGAACAGTCACGTGGCCAGGGTATGTGGCAGTCGTTGGAAAATGTTTTACATTTTTCTTCTGTTGATGTAAGATTCTATTGATAAATTATTAAGTATTATAAAGATACTAAGTTATACATGTATCCCAATTTATACCGGTCTTTAGTACTTGGTCAGTAACATACAGACAACATAATTAACATACATTAATGATTTGTTTCATCTGACAATAATCTGGCCTTCAGTTGACAGAAAAGGGGTTAAAATTGTGTACAGTGGTACATAAGCTTACATTGAACATTCTGAGTATAATGGAAAGTGTTCAGTTTTCCTGGGTGCGACTATATAAGTTTTTCTGCAATGTTAATTTAACTTTTGAGTGAAATTCTTCTACCTTGAATTCATTATTGTAATTCATGATCGTTGTCATTTATTTTCGATTCCTCTCTATATATAATCTGTGAGAGAGAAAGCAGAAATTCAGTTTCTTATAAAGAGCCGCATTTTGCCTTTATATAAAATGTAAACACATTTTGTTGCAAAATACATTATAGATGTGAATTTCAATGGTGATTATCAGACTTGTTTTGATGAAATAAGTAAAAATCAGTTTAAATATTTTGTATTAATTTGTGGTGTACATGTCTGTGTAGGTATAAGAGCTTATGTGATTATTATTTTATTTTGTTTTATAAATTCCATTACCGTCACAGTCGGTTTTCTGAAAAAGAAACTTTACTGACAGATTCTGTGAGTTCTGCAGAAAAGAGGGTTCAGACTGAAGGTTGTGGGCAGGATACGGATTTCGTTTTCCTTTCTTTTAGTCAAACACTAGAGGACAGGGCGGTGTCTGAACATCAACATGAAGCACAGTCTGTCATCTATTATCTCCACAGGACTGCAAACCTCACGACTTGTCACATGAGATGTCTGACATTTTAGTTTCAATCTTGAGTCGACAAAACGAGGACATGTCCTCATCCCGTGTCTCGCCGGACCTGTTGACAGTTGACTACAGACAAGTACCCGGATGTGAGGTGACTGGCAGTAATGATAACCTGTTAGCAGCACTTGAAATTAGAACAGTTAAAGCCTCACTAATTAACTCTTCAAGTCCATTTGAAAGACGTAGGAACATGTGCTACAAGTGTCTGTGTATTCAAACTTGTTTTGTTGTTTACAAGAAGTGTTTCATACTAGGTTAAAGCAAAACAAAGCAGGGAAACATTGTGTGGTACTTCAACTGATAACCTTCTCAATTTTACTGTGTGTTTTTGACCCTGACTCGAATAACATGAAATATGTAGGTATGTGAATGCTAGGTATTCAATATGTAGCTGAGTAACACACGCGGTTTGTACTGTTTACTCAGCGCTCAAAGCTCAGCCTAAAACCACGGTAACAGCTTCAGCTCTACACAATTAGTAAAACTACTATTACAATCTTCATTATTGTGACATCTTATTCCAGCGGTTCTCAACCTTTTACATGTGACGACCCACCTGACGAACACCGGTACGTCCGCGACCCCCTTAGCCAGGCCGGTGGAAGAGCGGGGGGGGGGGGGGGGCTTAGCTAAGCTCGAACGCCGCGTCGAGGAAATCAACAACAGAAGAACAAAGTTCGTATCTGCAAGAAGTATAACTGTTAATGAAATTTTACTAAAGCAAATTCTGCGGTGCTAATAAATATTATTTTATTGGACACTCACTTTGATTAATGAGAAGGTTGAGCCTGCTTGCTGTTGCACAGAGAAGCGAACCTGTGTGCGATGTTCGTACCCACTGCTATTCGCAGCTCAGCCTCTGCGTCCACACGATTTCTGTATTGAGACTTCAGTGCTGACAATGCTGAAAATCCTTGCTCACACATATACGAAGTTGAAAATGGCAGAAGAACTTTCATTGCTGGAGAGGGAGAGGGGAGTCCGCGATGAGAGATTGGGGGAGAGAGAGGGCAAAAGGAGAGAGGAGGGAGATTGGAGGCTTAATTGTTTAGAGGGGGATTGTGTTTTGAGTTTTGGAAGTGAGAAGTCACTGCATGCCGAGACAGTGTACTTGAATAGGGAGAAGAGATTTGGAGTTTGATTGCCCTCACCACTCGGTTACACAATGTAAACTAATTTCACTAATACCGGTATAAGAAACTTAAAAAAAAAATGACCACCTTCGCGACCCCCTTGTAGGCACGTCGCGACCCCCCAGGGGGTCGCGCCCCACAGGTTGAGAACCGCTGTCTTATTCTATCAAAACTACAGTCGGTAAACCCATAATGTTTATAAACAAAAGTTACATCTATCTGGGTGACGTCACTCTTCATGTGACATCGAAAAATATATTTTCCTCATCATCATCCATCTTCTCCTCCTAATCCTTTGCATCATTATTATAATTGCCATATTTATCATCATAGAAATTGTCTTTTGGACGTGTTATAGAATCAAGAATAACTGTTAGATAAACGGCTGTGGTAGTTGGTTTTTTTTTTTACAAAGACGATCTGACGGCAGGTACACCTCCATATCTTAGAAACAGGGGAAGGGGGTCAGGGGAAGTTAGGATGTAGGGGGGTTGTTCTTAGGGGGCGCAGGAGGAAAGGTTTCTCTTTCATTATTTTATTTCAAAAAAGGAGGTTGAAGATCGGGACCATACTTGAACAACAACGGCTCTAGCCAGTCACATAGTTTCTCGTAACCCGTGACAGTATTAACACTGTCTGTAACACAAGATGCTAATGATGTGTCTGCTCTCTGCAAGCCGGATGTCTGGCATCACATCTCATCTGTTTATAATCCACTTGAGCTCATTTTCCTGTCAGGTCTCTGTAAATTAGTGAACTTGATACAGAATCGAATTCAGTGTCAGCGCTGTCATGCTTCAGAATATTTTTTATAACTTGTAACTTGAAAAATATAAAATATTTAAAACGTGAGAAAAATGGAACTTTAAAAAATACCTGCGAAAGTCTCTCAGTCACAAACACACAAACACACAAACATAGAAGTGTAAGCGTGTGCAAACACAAATAATCACACACAACACAAACAAGTACATGCACACTGCCATGTGCTGAGGAAATGAGAAGCTCGGTGGTCAAGGGACCAGTTTTTGAGGCTCGAGGTATGGACAGGATTTATTTTGATACTCAGTGTAATGTCTGCTAACATTGCCAAGTATACTGTCTGGTAAGACTTCTGAGTGTGAAGTCTGGTAACATTGTTATGTATTGTGTCTTCTATGACTGTTTTCATGTGTGTGAAGATTAATGCCATGTTTGATAAGACTGCTGAGTGTTTCATGTTGTGTCTGCTAATCTTGCATGGTGCCATGTCTCAAGCCCGCAGTTTGGTGCCTGTTAACTCTGATGTTACTGCAGTAACATTGGGACATGTCTTCTGGTCTTGCAGAGTGTGATGTATTCTGTTTTAGTTTTTAGTGTCCACGGGGTCTACATGGCTAGTTACAAGTGATGACAGTCACAGTCTGGCTAGTTAGTAACATCTACGTTCACTGACATTGCTTTTCCCTATTGACTTCAAGAAAATTCAAAAATATTCACTTTAAACACAGTTTTTATGTTCAGTATATAAAAGAAAAAGGAAAAAATATACAAACACGAAAACAATCTGTTGAGTACATTTTTGTTTATGCTGGAAGGTCGTTGCATTACTAAACATTATGGTACACGTCTTTCTCCCTTCCCTCGGTGTCACGTGGGTCTGAAAAATAGCACAAAAAATTAGAAAAATCAGAAGATGGTTTGTAAGATTGTTGCACTTTTTATGTAGTTGTGCTTCTTTGAAATCACTTATCTATAACTTCGTCTTTTCATAGTATTACAAAGAAGCATTATTTGTGTTTCTTTTATGGAAAGGACAGATACATCCATGCTGCACACTTGTTTCTTCACATTTATTTGCTCACCTCGGGCTGTAACCTTGACCTTACTGTGAACCTTCGTAATCCCCTTGAGGTCAGAGTATTTGTGTTCTTCACACGGCCTGCAGGTTGTGTCGTATGTCCGGTCTGGGGAAGTACAAGTGACATGAAATTCAAATGCTTTGTTGATTCCAGTGATTGGTGGTGTTTTGACAAGTATTTAATTTCAGACGAGAACACTCAAAATAATGTCAGCGCTGCTGAAATAAAGTCATTGAAAATGAGAGATTTTGAGTGTGTTTGCGTGTGTGTGTGTGTGTGTTTGTGTGTGTGTTTGTGTGCCTATTTCTATACGTATATGTGAGACACAGAACGCGTGTGTGTATCTGTACATACACCTGCTTTGACACGTGTACAATGTACCCTATTTTTACTTCTTCTTTACACAGCTCTTCTCTTTGTACTTGGTGTTAAACTCTCAACTGTTGTCTTACCTGGCAGTGTCTGTGTGTTCTCATACATGTCTGTCTGATCTTTTCCTTCACCCACACCTTGAGGCTGTGCAGTGGGGCTGACTTCTGTGATACAGAGGTTGGTGTAGCTGTGGTCGTTAGCAGGGTGACTGTCATCCGTGTGAACGTCTGTGAAAACTGTAAAAACAAAACACAGACATTGAACAAAATATTGGGGAACATTTTTGATTAATATCATGGACTGCCATCCAATTTGGACAACCTAACCACTGACATGTATGACAACAGTTTATCAGCAAATAGACAATAAAAAGTACATATTACAGAGATGCTATACGAACAATGGATTGTCGAGTAACGAGAGAACGCCCGCCAGTCTTTGATGCTGACTGTTAAAGGGGATGGGAAAACTTCCCCCCAAGCTTATTCCAAACTGGTTTTCAAGCTTGTCTTTTTTTATTCTGGAAACAGACCCTTCACGCATGTGGGGAGCATTGTCAACAAAGACGATGGAGTGGATGACATCAAAAGCGGCATCAACAAGGCCAGGCATACTTTCAACAGCCTACGCCCCCATCTGGAACTCCCAAGAATATCTGTCAGCAGTAAGACCCGCATCTTTAGCGGCAATGGGAAAGCAGTCCTACTGTTTTGTTGTGAAACCCGGAGAGTGACAAACACCATCAACAACAAGCTCCAGACCTTTACCAACCGATGTCTACGCCATATCCTGGGAATAAGATGGTCTGAAAAGATCTCAAACAGCAAAAGAAAAGAAAAGAACCAACCAGAAAGCCACTAGTCAAGACACCAATAAGTGCAAATGGTGCTGGACAGGACACACCCTGCACAAACCAGCTGATTCCATTGCCAGGCAGGAACTTGACTGGAACCCACAGTGGAAGAGGAGAGTTGGGAGGCCAAAACAGACTTGTAGAGAGACCAGTAGAGAGCAAGACAAAGGACGTGGGAGCCATATGGGCCCAACTGAGGAGCTGCCCTATACCGGGTCCACTGGCGAGTTGTTGCGGCCCTGTGCTCCTCGAGGAGTAACAAGGACTAAACAAAACTGAAAACACCTCATTTCAGCGCTTTTCTCTGAGAACTAAATGTGACTAACATCACACAGATTACTGGGATAGTGCTTTTGCACGCTGACCCGATTCACAAGACACTAGAAAGTTAGACATCACAAGATTTCAAGTTAGAGTTGACGGTATTATGACCTAACGATATATAACAAGTGTCTATATATATATATATCTGTGTCCACATCTGTGAATATCTCAGACGTAAATAAGACAAACTAATACAGAATTAACGAGTTATCTAAACTCTCAAATGGATAAAAAGTACATTTAATTTGTCAAATTTGTATGTTTTCGATAGTGTTTTGTATTGTAAAGAGCTTACGCATCGTTTCTGTCACTTGTATTGTATTTTCTACAGCGTCAGATGGTTATATTATCTCTGGTAGTGAATAACATAGATTAAAAAACAAATGAAATAAAAGGAACAAGGAAGGAAACACACACAAAAAAATAACAACAAAAAAACAATGGGTCGAAGACAGAAGGGGACACCTACATCTACCAGGTGCTACTCCCTTCCTACAGCGGACACACACATGGATAAAGTCACTTAAATGTTTTCAAAATATTCTTTTCCCCGCTCTTCCCCCTGGTGACCGGTCTCTTCTCTTTCTTTCCTCTTCCAACTGTGCCAAATGTCAAAAATAAAACAAAATTGCGTCAGATAACAGTGACGCATCAACCCCCTCCTCCAGACAGAACCCCGGTTCGGGCTGAGCCAGCAAGCGACCCGCGACAATGCATTTAAATAATGTTATTATAATAATATTTAGGATAAACTCACCAGAACCCTGGCGCGGATGGCTCTTTGTTGTCTTTTCTGGCGCTTTTGACAGAAGAAAACGAATGTAGTTTAAGTTTTTTTTTAAATCAAGCTCAGAGACCGTTTAACTAAAATAAAGAAACACGAGAACACCAAGTCAGACTCAAACAATGAGGGGCAACCTTACATTAAAACACGGATATAAAACTACCGGAGGGACCATGAGCTCGCTGTAGTCAGTACCCATCCATCTTACCTCTCGTAATGTCACTAATCCCATCTGAACATTAACATAATGACAGTCATCTCCTCATTGGTAAAAGTACAGGACTAAAATAGTTCTACAAACAGCAGAGGTAAGTAGTAAGCGTTGACAAATTTGAAAAAGACAAATATGCCAGGGATATGCACTTGAAATACATAGTCTCACTTTACAAATGCCAACATAATAAACATGAACAAAACATTCGTGAGTTGTGATCAAAGCGAAGAGAAATGCACAACATTTGTAGTTATATTGTTTATATGGAACGAAAAAGTCTAAGATTTTTACATGTATGATCAACAGAACACTGAGCTCAGTTCATGTCTGTGACCGATCGTTGTAGTTCTAATATAGCGAGAACATCATTGTATAAAAAAGAGATCCTATCCGACACGTATTTCTGTTTGCAGAATAAAGACAGGGTGGTATTGTGCAAAGAGTATATTTGACACTTAACTTTGAAGATAAAAAAAAATATCCCCATTGTCGATGTAAAACGTAAAGTACATCAAGATGACAACAGGAAACATGCTTTAACATCACGTGATTTAAAAAAACCTTTAAAAACAAAACAACAAGCTACTAACTCTTGAATTTGCGTCTTTTTCTCCTGATGATAATAACGAGCAAAATGGCGATGACGGCAGTTACAATCACAGCGACAGCACCTCCGACGACCGGTCCGACGACAGTTGAGGCTGATGACAGTGAGTCGGATGTCAAGACAACGCTGATGTTTGCTGCCCCTTGGATGTGAATGTGAAACATCAACTGTTAGTACTGCTTAGATACACGATGGTAGGATTATGTATTTCTCTTGACGATGATATGGTGAAAGTCAAACATCAACTGCTATACATGATGCTAGGACAGAAGGAAGCAGACCTTTTGTCATTTCTACATCAACTTGTAAAGTACTTGCTAGGTCAGGCAGTCAAGGCCAGTCTAGCTCTATGGATCAGATAGTTCTATAAAGATCAGCCACAAAGAATGTCTCAGACTTCTACAGACAGGTATTGCAGGGTCCGGCTTGTCTGGCAGGGTAGAGCTCTCAGTGAGTGGAATGATTCTGTCAGAGGATCAGGTCAACACGGGGAATATTCCAGACAGTGTGCTTTTGCCAAGTTCTGATCTCTGTACACGTTAGCGATGACACTGTTGTAGAGGGTCGGTCGGTATCCCGGCGGTGATTGGTCAGGGCAATGTAAAGTCAAAGGTGAGAGGACGACAGACGTGCTAGACATGGATGCAGCGTCTCGGGTCAGAGCTACGTCATCGCTATGACGACATAAAGAGTCAAGTGACGTGGGGACGGACGGAGCTGTGTCGTTGCTAGCCAAGCTCGGAAGATAAAGGTCGCGACACCTGCCGGCGCTGTTCCTGCGTCTGATTCAGCTCGACCCGTGTCAAAGGTGAAGAGACCCTGTCACAGTACCTCGCCTACATGGGGCTGGAGGACTGGTCTGACTGCATTTCTCTGGAGCTAAATGTTGGGCGAGACGGAAGACGTGGCACTACACCTTTTTCATGACACTCCAAATCACGTGACAGTAGCTGGGTACAGTCATAGTTGGAAGACTTTCCTCCTGTTAGTCTGTACCATCTAAAGGAATCAGCTAATGAGTGCTGCCGGCTGTATTAACGGTTGAAAACGTTCTTCTTGGTATGGCCACCTTCTCGTCAGACAAGGCAGGCCAAAGTTATCAACCAGGTCAGTAACAGAATAAGTAAACTTTAACTTTAAAGCTGTACATTCTTGATATGTTAGCGGAATGCGTATGAAAAAATGTTTACTTTGTTGGTTTCGTGAACACAGCGCTCTAAGCTTGCATCCACTTGTGGATGTGCGTTAATAATGATTGGCGATGATTGCTGTTTATAATTGGTTAATGATTGGGTGATAATCGATTGATTGATTGATTGATTGATTGATTAATGTTGATGATTGATGTTGATTGATATTGAGGCTTGATGCCTGAAGATTGATGATTGGATGATGGATGACTGATGATTGATTGATGGATGATAGATGAACGATGGATGATGGATGAACAACGATTTAACAGACACAAATAACAGCTTTAATAAAGCTTACGTCTTACTTTAAAGCTACCTCCATAAATGTATATCAAAAGATATAAAATGATAATACTAAATCTGCTTTATTTCATGATTGAAGGTAAATAAAGGCAGACATCAGTTATATCACCGTTTATCCGCAGTGTCACGGATGTCGAGACGGATATCCGGCTGTCGATGCTATTTATAGCCGTGCACGTCACACCTTTCCCGTCATCCTCGGCGTCCAGACTAGCGGTGCAAGTGCTGCTCCTGGCAAAGTGTGTTTCATTTTGACAAACACCTGCACTCCAGGTAAAAGTCACACCTGGGTACACAGCACCTGTTGTGTTACACGATAAAATCGCGACGGTTGAACCGTTGTTACCTGGATGATGTGTTTCGCTAATGACGACATCACTGGGGCCCTCCACATCTAAAATAATGACACACAACAGAATAAAAGGATAAACAGCACAAGCAATATTTAACATCTTTATAACAGAAAACGATTTTCGTAGTATGGATTATATCGTCTGAAAATAAATTAAGCGAGTTTTATTATTAATCTGACTCGAGAAATTGTTTAATAACAGGTAGTGAGGTTAGATTAATGTCTCTTGTGTAATTTTGTAATTGAAATTAAAATGTGTCATGCCAGGGCATAACCATTTGTCAAAGTAGTTCATTCTATCAGAATTACTGGGGCAGTCGTTACTAAATGTTCAGTTAAATAAAGAAAATATAGAGAAATACGTTATATACCTCCAACTATCAGAGTGTAGGTGATGGAGGTGTAGACACGCCCAGCCCATGTCACGTGACACGTGAACTGTGTGCCGTTGTCCTCCCGCTGTACGTTAGTCTTCACCAGCTTCTCACTGTCTCGTCCCTCCCATCTCACTGTGGTTGGAGGACTGGCGGTGTTTGTCGTCTGACATGTACAGGACAGGTCTCCTCCTCTCACCACCGAGTGTGGACACGTGGTTGTTACGTCACCGGGTTCCACTGTATGAAACATAAAACTAAATTAAGGACTATACCTGTTGTTGATAAACAGTTCTGCTGAATTCCTATGCTATTCTTACCTGTTCAGCTTAGCTGTAGTCAGTGTCGAGAAAATAAAAAGACCGGTTTTTTAAAGTACAAGTATTTTCCAGAAGTTTCTTTTTCTGTGCTGCGATGCAACTCATTAATGAAGAGAGTAGTCGTTACCAAGTTTAGTGTGAGAGAGCACTGTAAGAAATTCTCCTGCGAACAAAACAATTCGAGTTTGAGCACATGCTGAAACACGCGAGACTCATCCTTTTTACTGAGAATTTATACTTCCTCGTCGTCAGCAACTCTTCATGAAATCAGATAAAATTAATGACGAGTTGGTAGCAAGAAATGTACAATATGCGCACACTACAACATTACGTAACATGATGATCATTGACACGAAGAAATACTTGTCAGTTCCAGTGCATTGTCTAAGATGATTACGACAATAACTCTTCTCTCCTACCAAAGAAGACTGTCGTACGCGAGAAGAGTCTGACCTACCAGATAAGGAACCCAGTCTTCCTTGTCACCTGTTTCCTCCTCAGCTACTTGTTAAATTCAATGAGTGTGTTTTTATTTTTTTAAAAGCGCTGTCGCAAACCTGGGGCAGGGTCCGTAGATTTGGTAAGGGGTACGATTTCTATCACCAGTCCAACACACCGTCTATACCCCCACCAAATCCACGTCGACACTTACCGCGTGCTACCACACTAAGTTGCTTATTAATTATCCACTTTAATCAGCTCGAGCCCCCAAGCACGCATAACGCCAATGGAAAACACGAGGCAATTTAGTGCATTAAAAGATGTTAATTATTATTTCCAGAAGTTCATACAAACCAAAAAATGTCACAATTACAAAGTATGAACCCTCGATCGTTGTCTAGACCGTCCCGTTTACCTAATTATTTCCCCTACTTGTAATATGTCCAGATAACTGAGAGCCAGATCTGACCTTATCTGTCATACACACAATACTGCTCACACAATACTGCTCACACAATATTCCTCACACAATACTGCTCACACACTCTCCCGTACACTCCTCATGCGCACGCCACTTAGCTGTTCGACACTTTGTGGTGTGGAGTTTAGTTCTTGCAGAACACACACACACAACTGTCACTGCACTGTCCAATGGCGGATGCAGTATGGGTAATCTCTCGTCGCGCCGCAGAAGAAATATTGTCCGAAGACTTCGGTCTTCTGTTGACCGGCACGCGACGAGAGGAGGACGAAGAAGGCGCACCTCGAACAGTCGCCAGCAGGCCGACGATCTTGGTATGAACACAGCACCGATACCAGTGGCCGGAACACTTGTCCGTTACTTGTCGTCAGGTCGGACGAAGTTGTTCTTTCCAACGCACAGGCCGGCCGTGTGGCTATATCACCTTCTAGGTTGATGTCCTTTTCTCTCAGTAGTTCTTTCGTCTGAAGTTTAGCGAAGGACAATTGCAAACAAGACTTGAGATATCAAGATATCAAGATCACTGTCTCTCCCTAGAGGTTTAACGTAAAGCCAGCTTGTCGTCCAGATCTTTCTCTTTCAGTCCAAACCTCAGCCTGCATCTCTAGATCTTTCAGTCCCGTAACCGTCTTGTTGGCCAGTCATACCACCTGACACACCACAACCAATCACGCCTCACAGCCACCACGAGCTTAAAGGCCGAAGTTTTCTGTCAAGACAGAAGACAGTGGTATCGCCCGTGCGAGGGAAGGTAGGAGTACACGCGATGCTATTTGTGTCCAGTTGTCTCAAATTACTACTGTACCTGGACAAAGGCGGGGTAGAGATCAGAGACACCGCCGACCCGCCTGGCAATAAAACTTCTTCCTCCTCCGACCATTGTACTTGCCGCAGGGTCTGAGCGATGAGGCGAAACGACTTCTATGTGAACCTACTGTCACAGGCTCTAACCTAGCAGTACAATGTCTTTCTGAGCTGAGTACTGGTGTTGGCGGTTAGAAAGCTGAAGTGAAACGGTTTCCAACTGAACACACTGTCAGGGTTAGGACTGAATGTATTCTCCACCAACAAACAAAACTAGAATATACAAAACAGAGAAGAATGAACAGCGCAAGTGACACAAACATAAAAACAACTGAATTTTCAAACAAAATCAGTGGCTGGAGGCACTGCCATACAGATTGATACATAACAAAGCAAAATCACCAGTATAAACAATGGAAGCACAAAATTTAATACTATTACTCATCCTTCAATTGATATCACAGAATAACAAACATGTAAAGTGAACAAGATAAAAATCAGCGATAACATACGAGTGGCCTTGCCGTTTTTAGACTGGAATGAATATGTCTATATAGACAATACTTTTATCGGTGTGGAGCTGTACCGTGGTAACAACAAATCAGTTTTGAAAATACAAACATTGATGGTAAATTATTATCTCATTAATGAATGATGGTTGCAATTTGTTATTTAATTATATTATTCATTTCCAAATCTTCATCCGAACTACTGTCTGTTTCAATTAACATATTTTCCTCATGTTCGGAATCAAATTTGTATTGTTCAACGACACATCTCTCAGATATCCTCTACTAAATTATAAGTTTTCTTTTTTAAAGTGCGTTGTCCAAGTTGTCTCCGGCTGTGCTGTACACTTGCTTTGTTGTAATTGGAAGTAGAGTCTCTATCAACATGTTCATTCCAGTCTAAAACAGCGAGACCCATGCGCATGTCATAGTGCATCGGGCTTTTAATATGAACACGCTTAGGCAGATACATCAGACATATATTATTAAAACTTTCAACATAAAATGTGTCCCTAGACATCACGTAGTCCTCAGGATGTTTATACAAAACATGGCCGTGTAGAAAGTCGCTCAGCAGCTTGACAGCAGCAGGATCAGTCAGCACTATTAGAGATGGTATATAGAGCGATTGCCTGCAAGGTGAGGCTTGGTTACACTTGTCGTGGATGTTTTGGAAATGTGTAATACATCCATCCAACAAGTGCCTAAGTCTCACAGGGTCGCCATCGCAATGATCTATACACCAGTACACATGATCTCTGACCGCTGCTGTCTTGTCGCTGAGCTGAGGATGCCACGTCTTGCCGATGTTGACTTTACTGCCTTGCGCCAGTTTTTTCATCCCAGCTTTGATACTCTTAGCGACGTGCCACCTCTCGTTGATGTTTCTAACACCTTTATTTTTTACTAACTTATTTATTGTCACGTTACGATCGTGAACGTGTTCTTGAATTCTAACACCTGACTCATTCATACTTGCATACATCCTCTCACATCCCACTGCCTCGTGCCGCTGGGTGCACACGTCGTCCTCTTTGGTGATATGTTGGAGGTTTACAACCTTGTGAGTCGACAGTCCTAAAGTAACATGATCAGTGTGATACGAATTTTTCCGGCAAGCGTGCCTTGCATCTGTCATCACACTGATCCCGTCGGTCACAGGAGACTGTTCTGCTGCAAGTGCAGCTGCGACGGACTGGCGCTTCAAGACGTCAACGACTGCAGAAAACCGTGGCAGCCTTTTCCTCAAAAATGTATCGTTCACATGTCCCAAATTGGCAAAATTAGAAATTTTTTTATATTGAATGGGGATGATCCCCGACGTAATGTACGCAAGGTACATTCTTTCATTTGCAACATAACTGTCACCTAGTGGGGACGACGAGCTCCAGATGATAGTATGTCTGTTGGCACAGCCCAAAGTGATGATCAGCACATGCCCATCCATTGTTGAATTATTCACTTCGAGCGAAGAGGTGCACGAGACTGAATGTGCATGAACTTGATCAATAATATCCTTCACCTTGTCGAGCTCACCAACAAACAAACATGGGATTGCTGATGATGTTTGTTCTTGCATGGGTACATTATCACTATCTTGACTGCAGGGAAACTCAGGACTTTCACCGCTCAAGAAATTATCCAGTAGAGAGGACACAAAAGCAGACCGGGACTTACATCCCGATTTTTTTAGCCCAAGTTCAAACTTATCATTAAATATTTTTCTTGCTTCTTCATTATCAAAAAACAAGCGTATATCTTTTGTTACAGCATTATACTCGTAGGTTTTAACAGTGCCGTCCGCCAAAGTTTTCTTACTGCGTTTCTTCAGTGGCGTTGGGTTTTTCTCCATTGTAGACCGGTCACACTGTTTGGTAAATCCAGGTAGCGAAGTTTTGAGCTGAGAAATCACTTCGATGTTCCTCCCCAAGAGTTGATCGCAAAAAGCCTCGAGTTTGCCTTCAAACTCAAAATCGAAACATCTGGCACGTGGCATTCATGCATTCGATTGGTCAGACATACCACGTGTCCTACCATTACAACCAATCACACACTACAGTTAGTGTATGACGTAGGTCCCATCAGCCTCTGTGTGTTACGTAATTCAATTGCCTAATAACCTGAGTCACTCATTTCTAGTTCACGTTGCGTAACATTGTCCTTTCTCTTACGTAATCAAAGTACGTAAGTTTCGCTCTAAGGCTTGTCTGTTACGACGATAACACCTCGTGGCTACACCTCACCCCCGCCTTACGTCACCGTCATGACGTGAACGGCCACGTGACTATCTGACTCTTCCAGGCTCGCATTCTGTCTGCGTCGTGCTAGTTTGAGTACAATCTTTTTTATATTTCATTCACAATGAGTTTCTCTGTGATACTGCGGGATTTAGATGAAGAAAAGGAGAGGGCAATTCGTCAGCTGTTTGAAAGAAATGGCTGGTCCTATAATGCTGAACGACTCCCACACCAAACTTCGAGAAAACGTAAGTCATTCCAAATCTGTATTCCACTGTATATATATATTCTACTTTATAGATAATGGACAGATATACATCTTTGCATGAGAGATAAAGCGTGCGGTGAGTGCGCGCACAAATGAAATTTCATGGATTTTACAATTATACACATGATTTTGTACACTTTTCTGTAGGAGGAAGATACCCAGTGAATAAGGATACGCGGGATGGCGATGTACTGGCCATTGAGGGTGGAGAAACTTTGCCCCCCGGACCAGGTGCGGCACCTGAATGTCCACACTGCTTCCAAGCACCTTGTATAACATCAGGAGCTCGCGACGTAAAGTTCATCGGGAAGGGACAGGCGGCTTGTCCTCAAAATCGAGGTATTCGGAATAGGATCTACACAAGGTATTGGAAAATGCTAGACTTTGTTGGACTCTGGAAGGACAAGAGATACCTAGTTAGAAAAACCGCTTTGGCAGAAGGTGAATGGGTGCTGTGCCACAGGCGTGAAGTGATGCCCACTTGCGTCGTTCAAAAAGTACGGACACTGTACCCAAACCCAGATGGAGTGCCGTATGTCGGTCACCAATGGGAATAAAAAAAAAACTAAACGAGAGGAATAAAAACTAAGTTTAAAAATTCCATTGCCTTTTTGTTTGTGTTATTTGGGTTGTTTGCCTTTGTCTCCTTTCCTGTCCTCTCTCTCACAAAGGAGAACACACAAACAAAACCAGGGGTGCTAAACTGGTCCTAACCCTTTTTGATTATACAAGTCTTATCCACGTCCAGTTCTCGGTTTGTGGACTCAGGAAGACGCAAGCACCGATGACCTCCACAATGGTCGGGTTAGATAAGAAGAGAAAAAGATCGTGGGGGCACTATGTTGCAGTCGTGAATTGTTGGCCATTTGTAAAAGTTCGAACATTGCACTCAAACCGAGGTGTACTTTTAGGTCAGTCATCAGGAGGAATGAACTGAAAGTATTAAATATTATTATCCCTCTTATGAGTAAGAAAGATGTAAGGAAAGACAGTATGTTCAGATAGAAGCCGTTTCGCCTCACTTTGTCTGGTAGGACAACCTAACCCTGACAGTATGTTCAGTTGCAACCCGTTTCACTTCAGCTTTCTCACCGCCAACACCAGTACTCAGCTGAGAAGAGACGGTTTATCGCTTGCGATCTCCACTTTGCCTCGGGCCAGGTAGCAATTAGGGAAGACTGACCGCTGGTACTGACCCCGTGTACTCCTACCTTCCCTCGCACGGGCGAAACCATTTGAAAACACGCCCATTTCGACTTCGGCCTTTAAGCTCCCACCCGCACCCGCGTAAATGACGCAATTTCTCTCTATGACACAATTCTAGAGAGAGAGAAACTACGTCATATCTAGAGTAAAATAGATGTGCAAACACACACTACAGCCCTATCCCACTCTTTCACGACAAGCGCATTGTCTTCTAAGCTGAAAATTTATTGATAAGCATGTGAAGATAATGAAGGAGAAGTCCCATGACGCAATATATGTGTAGTTGCTTATGTACGTGTGGTCAATGAGAGAGAGGCATGGACAAAATGAAACAGAAAGAGAGATAGATGATGTCACTATTGTTTGGGGGTTTTTTTTCAAGAAAATGGGTTAGACTAGACAAAATTAATGTTGGTTTTACATGTAGCTCATGTCTCAATAAGAAATTAAGATGTTAGTGTACTTCACATTACAAAACAAAGGGAACTAAATATAACTACAAGAGAAAACGTTATCATAGCAAGAGGAGGAGACACGGCAATACGAATCCAGGTAATATGTAAGTCACGATCCCTCCTTAATTAGCACAAACTGTACTGTTCCTGCCACATAGACAAGTGACAGTATAACTATAGCTACCTTAGCTAACCCATGACATACAGACATGATAATAAAGAAGAATCCCAGAATCCCAGACCTATAGTCAGTTGCTGAGAAAAGGCTGTAGTAGCAGGAGGAGACACAGAAATGCTGTAGGTGTACCGTCCCCCGGCTTGTGGCAGAGCTTGTGTGAACGAACACAGCTCACGACTGGCATCGAACCCTCCAAATGTCGGCTGCTTAGAATAAATTATACAACAGCTTTGTCAAATTTCATAAGTTGTAGGGCCATGTACATTTTATTCTACATCGAATTGCGAAAAAAAATCTAAATGTCATGTATCCGGTGACAAGTAAAATAAATCACGACCATGTATTAGTTTTTGTTTTGCATTTTTTTCGCAGAAGCAGTCACGTGCACAAATAAAGGTTGAACATTTTAAAATGATCCATTATAATAATTAATATGGTTATCAGATATCTTTTTTGTTATAGTTTTAGAGTAGATATTCTATAACACCATGTTACCCCTGTGTTCCTAGTCCATGTACAGGTGTAGATGTTATCAGAGGAGAAAGCTTGTTGTACACGACATGAACCTGACACAGTCCAGTCCACAGGGTTGGTGGTCACGTGACACTCACTGAGCACAGAGTGACCTGGAATACACATATATCGACATCGATGTAGACATGTCCATACACACATACACAAACAAAGGCATATACATAGAAACATATGTGCAGTGTACACTGCCTTAAAAATGACACAAGTCAGATAACTTTATAAGCTTATATTTAAAATAACATCTCACTCACAACAGTAAAGTAAATTAAAAGAAATAAAATGCCCTCTACATAACTTGGTGAGTAAAAGTCAGAAATACCAAAGACGAAAGTGTCGGGAAAATTAAGTTTATTTCAGTTGTGTTTATTTGCGTCACCATGTTTCTCAGCACATAACGGCTCTTTAATTCAGATTACTCTGACACAGTAACATGTTTGAGTCTTGTTTCGCTAGCTGGGACAGAGGAATAATTCAACAACAACTATAGCGGGTCACGTTTTTAAAGACAAGTTTCCGCTTTTAGAGATGTTTAAACATATTGTTAACATCAATGAACATGTTAAGAAAGACTGAAGTAAACGATCTAAATAATTCAAATTATTAAAAGTTAAGAAGTTGCACGTGGATTATCGACTTACGCCTGATGACGAGAGTACAGGAGGCTGTGGGGACACTACTTATGCCCTGACACGTGACCGTGACCCCCGCGTGACGTCGGTAATCAGGGACAAGGGTCAGCTGACTCTCCGTGGACTGCGCTGACCTGCTGAGTCTGTAGTCGTTGTATAAGTCTGTGGTGCAGCTACCGTCAGCTTTACACTCTCCGATGTTGACATCTCCTCGTCGCCAGATAACATCGGCTGTACTGGTGATGTCTCCACACGTGACTGGAGCAGGTGAGTCTTCAAATATTTCTACCTTGTTGTTGTTGTTGCAGTTGATTATTCGGATTCCTGACAATAAACAACTTGAGTGAACGAAGAAAACTTGAAACTGAGACATAAAAGAGACCGGTGTCTATTGTAATATGTCTAAAGCTCTCGAAGTTCTTGGAATCTAATATCTGACATATTTCTCTGTGTGTCTCTCTGTGTCTCTGTTCGAAACATCGTACTCCCTCGTTCTTTCTATTATACGATGTTATTTGTAACCTTATAATAAAAGCTTATTACATTGTACAGTAGTAGGAGATGTTAGCTTTAATGGGATGTCTCAGTGCGTCATTGGAGCAGCTCGGTCTTCAAATATTTCTGGCTCATTATTATGTAGATCATTACACCTAACAAGACAGTAGAAGTGTTTAAGTACACAAGCACAATATACAAATGGTACACTTGTCTGTCTTTAAACGAGACAAAACGTGAGCGGAGACTAACAACCAAATAGAGAGAGAAGTGAAAGAATAGAAGAGTGAAGTGTGTGGCAGCTTAACCGACAATCAGCATAATCAGGGGCAAAAATCAGTGTTGCTCCTTGATGGCCGGTAGGTGGCGGATTTGATTGGTAAACAGCAGCTCTCATCTGACACACCTTCCTCTTTCAACTTAACCTCACAGGTAAAAGGTGACAGATGGGGAGTACTACCTGGAGACGTTTCCCTTTTTTGTCTGTTCGTTTTCCTCAGCGAAATGTGGTTTTGTTATTAAGTTTAGATTAAGATGATATTAAAGGTAATACATACAAAGCAAGGTATGCTTAGTAAAGTGTGTATCGGATATTTTAATTAATTTCTTAAGTACTATTAATACATGTATGCCTTATTATTGCAATGTGAATCGAACGAATGCTTGAAAATTATTTTCGCGCTATTTTGATGGTTTGACCTGTTTTCTTGTAAAAAAACTTTTTTTTTTTTTTTTTACTTTTATGGTCCAACTGTTCCGTTGACTGACAACGTTTATAGCGAGGAAGGCTTGCAGTAATGTTGTGTAATGTGAAAACACTGCTTGATAACTAGAGCAAAACGTTTGCAGCGGTTCATGACCCACCCGATGACACAATAAAATTATCTGGCGAAAGTGAATGGAGGGGCAGGCACAACTCTGATTTTCCACTTGTTGGGCATATATAAGATAGAATATGAACTTGGCTGTGTAATATTAAATTTGTAAAATTCGAGGAGTTATTTTTATAGACTTGATGATATTGTTAGAGTTGTGTGTTCGGTCACTAGCTAATCACATAGCATCACTCGTTTCCCTTTTTGAGTAGTATCCCTTTTACTTTGCTGTTGATAGGGCTGTTTGTCTTAGATGGTTCCTATCATGCTCAAAATCATTATCATTGTTGTTGTTGTAGTGGGCCGGTAGTCCAGTGTTGTTGTTAGTTTTGGCGGGATCTGCTAGGGCATGGTGAGAGATGGCAAATAGCGGTGATTGGCTATGGGAGATGCCAAATAGCGGTGATTGGCTAGGGTAAAACGGCGTATGGTTCCGACCGTATCAGAGCATCGCGAAAGTTTACCCCTCCCCAGAGGTATATAAGGGCAGAGCTGAGACGAGGAGATCAGAACAGAGTCGGCAGAGACAGCGCGCACAGCTACACGACGAAGAAGAGACAGCTCCGACCTCTAGCGCCTCGGGCGATTGACGCAGCCGTGACCATTGTACGAGAATAAAGGGTCGCACACCTGCTGACTGTTCCTGCCTTTTTGGTTCGAGTGTTGAACTGTTGTTGTCACCATACAACCCCCCTTACCACTCGGTTACATTTGGCGCTGCGAGCAGGATCAGAGTCAGCAGGTGAAATATGGCTGCAGAGGGCGACAGTACAGCAGAGGCTGTACGAACGTGTCATTTAGTCCGTCTTCAGAAGTTTGCCGGAGGGCCAAGTGTCGACGAGTTTGAAAGAGAGGTGGAGATAGGTCTTGCCCTAAGCCCGATGCCTGAGAATGCCGCGTGTGTCTATATTCTCAACGCGCTGGAGGGACCTGCCAGACGACGAGTTCTGATGTTCCCTCATGACATGATAAACACGCCGGAAAAGATATTGGATGTGTTGAGAGAGGCATACGGCGAGCGGAGAGATGTTATAGACATTATCGCCAGTTTTTATAACCGCCGACAGCAGAGTGAGGAGTCGGTCATCGAATATGCTGCGACACTGCGAAATTTACAGGCGAAAGCAAATCGCCTGATGAGCGACGCCATATCCAGTACACACCTGGCGACACGCTTTGTGAAAGGACTTAAACACAGCCAGGTCCGACGTGAAACATCCAGACAGCTGGCCGACCATGGGTCTTCTTTTGTCGATCTCCTTAAGACGGCCCGACGTGTAGAGACAGAGGAGATGTGTAATGACAGGGAGGATGAGATACATCGTCTGACTGCACGAGTCAGACAGCTGGAGATGGAGGCGGCCACCCGACTTCATACGACACAACAAAGTGATTTCCCCTCCGAGGCTGATCGTCATCACAAACATAAATATTTGCGACGACAGCAGACAAGGCAGCGGGGCGGCCAGCGGTCAGAACCTCCCCATGACAGCGATGGTGGAGGGGGCAGAAGGCGAGGTTTCTGCAGGTGGTTCAACGTGGCAAAAGGATGGGGTTTCATCACACCTGATAATGGCGGCCAAGACGTCTTTGTCCACCATTCAGTTATTCACAAGGCAGGATTTCGCAGCCTCGGCAAGGGTGAATTGGTGGAATTTGAACCCAGACTGTCATACAAGGGTGTTGAAGCCACGTTCGTCTGTGGTATCGGAGGAGTGAAATGCCGAGGCAGTGATCGCCGGCCGATTTCAAGAGAAAAGTTTCAAGACAAGCCAGTGGTGCAACTACAACAGCGACAACCACAACGACGGCAGAGCCAAGCAGAACTGCAACAGGACAGATTCCATGGGCGGAGCGGCCGGAGTACCTGTAATATCACCAGCCGGCCGGTGAATGACAGTGTTGTGTACACAGTCAGGCCCCTTGTTGACGGCCCTGCACGTGCCCGCAGTAACGACATCAAAGCAGCGAAGCCGTCTCCGCAGTTAGAGGACAGTCAACTGTCGGAGACAAAGAATTGTCAGGAATACGACAGTGACGAAGAAACTCCGTTTTGGTATACTACTGTCCCACCCCGTCAAGCCAGAACTATAGTGGTACCAGAAATGACTGTACCTGTGGTTCCAGTAGTGACAGTACCTGTGGTTCCAGAATTGACAGTACCTGGGGTTGCAGAAGTGACAGTACCTGTGGTTCCAGAATTGACAGTACCTGTGGTTCCAGAAATGACAGTACCTGTGGTTCCAGAAATGACAGTACCTGTGGTTCCAGAAGTGACAGTGCCTGTGGTTGCAGAAGTGACAGTGCCTGTGGTTGCAGAAGTGACAGTGCCTGTGGTTCCAGAAGTGACAGTGCCTGTGGTTGCAGAAGTGACAGTGCCTGTGGTTCCAGAAATGAAAGTGTGTGTGATGCCAGATATGACAGTGCCTGTGGTGCCCGATATGACAGTAACTGTGGTTCCAGAAGTGACAGTGCCTGCAGAGCACAGCAAATTGCAGCGGCTTCCAGTGAGACAGGCATAAACTCAGATGCATAGAAAAGTGGTGTGTGTGACACTATTCCATGACAATATAAATACCATGGACATGTTTTGTAGTTGCGGTGATCGTTGACACCCTAGATGACACTTTAGTTGTTTATTATGATGACTAGTTGTTTATTTTGCTATTTTTGTTCAATTTCTTTCCACTTTTACACGGCTGCGTCTAAGAAATGTCATGACATACGAGACAGATGGACGGAATGCCTGCCCTTATATACACCTCGTGCCCGTGCAGCAGTTATTTTGGGAAAAGAATAATCAGTCAGTCAGATTCAGCTGTTAGGCGTAGTAAAGATATTTTGTTTACAAGGCAAATCTTTACTCCACTAGGTAAATAATACCAGCGGCTGATATGACTAGGCGTTGCTTGCGGCAGCAACAGATCTTCTTTAGAGTTTTAAATATTTGAAGCCCCCCCCGAGGCCAGCATAATTAGGTGAGCTTGAATATCAGCCCTAGTCTTGCTAGCTAAAGCTCATCAGCGAGGACGCTGTTGGAGAAAGAGTCGGCGGGGATGTAGTGGGCCGGTAGTCCAGTGTTGTTGTTAGTTTTGGCGGGATCTGCTAGGGCATGGTGAGAGATGGCAAATAGCGGTGATTGGCTATGGGAGATGCCAAATAGCGGTGATTGGCTAGGGTAAAACGGCGTATGGTTCCGACCGTATCAGAGCATCGCGAAAGTTTACCCCTCCCCAGAGGTATATAAGGGCAGAGCTGAGACGAGGAGATCAGAACAGAGTCGGCGGAGACAGCGCGCACAGCTACACGACGAAGAAGAGACACCTCCGACCTCTAGCGCCTCGGGCGATTGACGCAGCCGTGACCATTGTACGAGAATAAAGGGTCGCACACCTGCTGACTGTTCCTGCCTTTTTGGTTCGAGTGTTGAACTGTTGTTGTCACCATACAACCCCCCTTACCACTCGGTTACATTGTAAAGCGCCATGCGCTTGCAACCACAAAGTGGATATATGGAGATATGTTTCTTGAACTTTATTATTGAATTTTTATTGCGGTCTCTTTCCTGGAAAACAAAGAATAATGGGCTGATGTTGGTCTAAGAGAGGAGTTTAGGTACCGTGAATAACCTTGATACGGTTACTTTATATATACATATATGTAATTGCATAATGTTTTTATGTATATGGATGTATGTACACACAAATAGGCATACACACACATTCTCTCTCTTTCTCACACATACACACACAAGGAAGCGTGAACAGAACAATCAATACCCAACCCTTATAGACATGTTTGTGTGTATGATGGTGTATATCATGTAAGACTCACCCCCGTGTACAGTGATTTGTTTATATATATATAGACAGACTAGCCACGTTCCTCGCTAAGGCGAACGCTGCGGCTGATTGTTTCTGCCATTTATACTGGACAGTTTGGGTGTCCGTCACCCGCCGTTGTCGTATGTGGGTGGAAGAGGTGCAGAGTGGAGGGGTAAGCGCTCTTCTAAACAAGTGCACTCGATATATATAATTATAATCTCGCCTTGTAACAGTTCTACGGAATTTCATTGCTGTAAGAGGTGACACATCAGGTAACACTCTGTAAAGTCAGACATTTTACTCACCTGAAGCTTGACGAAGGCTGTGTATCAGAAGAACCAACATCACGTGATAAAAAGCTGTGTGACGTGTGACAGGTGAACTTGACAGGGTTGTGAGGACAGAGGCGATGTGATGAGCCATTGATAGCTTTATACACCTGGATCCCATGTGTGTTCTTCTACACAAACATATAATAAACATCTTGAAGCTGTCAAAATCAGTTATGATTGCAAACACTAAATGACAGAAAAAAGAATGAATTGTCGCCTGACATTTTTGACAACAAGAACAACTGTTGAAATACATAATGAAACATGTGTTAGCACTGCAGTGGTTTAGTGAGAAAATAGCAAAGAACAGATGAGGCTTAAAAAACTTGACAAACCTACTAAGAGAAAAGTTTAACACGGTGAATGTATGCGGGGGCGCACACACACACGAACACACAAACACCCTGACATACATGGACGTACGTGTGTTGTAGTCGCCCTGTGCTGCCAGTCGTGTGTCTCTCTACACTTGATCTTCTTCCTTGTCACAGTGAGCCCTCACCTCACCACATTGGTCACACGACATTGGGAAAGAAACTATTTTTAAAACATGGTCGGCTGAGCTGTACTGTATGAGCACATACATACGCAGACGTATATTTGCTTTAGGTAAATACAACTGTCATTATTCACCGCGAGCTATTATAACTGTTGTCTCACACCATCATAAAAAACCTGTAACTCAGGAATAATGACAGTAAATCTGTTTCCATTGTTCGCGTTCAATGTGCACTTCGTGCCAAGTGATGGGGTCGCTGGGTACTGACACATGCTACCCAAGGAACAGGAAGGAGGATGCGGTAAAAAATATGTAAAAAGACACGGGTATGTCACGTGATACTAACTCGAGTCATCGTCCACTTCCAAGGTAGAAGACAGGATTAGGATTCTCTGACAGACTGTTTTGTCAAACCAAATAATTTCGTGCGATGTATAATGGCAATAGGCTACTCATATCGAAAGCCTAAAACATTTTGGGTGTTCCAGGGTGAGAGACTTGCGTCGCAAACTTTGACCGTTTCTTAAACAAGCCATCGACGACAAGAGAGCTTTTCTTCGCTTCGATACACTCGTCATTGAGGGGAAGGCATTTGTGTTTGACCCGTCTACAAACAGTCTGAAGGAAGAAGAACCAGTAACTGATGGTTAGGCCGGCATGAAAAAAACGTTGCTAAAAAATGAAACAAGGGCATGTGAAGATACAAGAGCTTGTGCACTGAAGACTGGTACAATCATCAGTCCCCATGCTATTTGTGCTTCGGACATGTTGTTTAGGAAAATTCCATAATTCAGAGAAATTTGTGGAAAATTGCCTTATTGGAGACTTGGTCCTGTCAGCTGAGTGATATGAAAGATGTCTTCTCGGACTATGTTGTTTACCTGTACTCACATGAACTGATACTCAATGGTGGTGTAGCTGTTTGTATTCATAAAACTGTCTTGTGATATTACACCTAAGAAAGAGTATTTTATTTTTCTTAAAGTAGATAAGTCTGTTTTGAAGCATAGCACCAAAAAGAGGATCAATGTTAATAAGTCAGCAGGTCCTGATGGCATCAAGCCTAAGGTACTGTACATCTGTGCTGAGCAGCTGTGTAAGATTTTTCATACATTGTTTTGTAGGTCATTGTCTCTGGGCAAGATTCCGTCTGGTTGGAAGACATCAAGTATTGTTCCTGTACCTAAGAAAGCTCATGTTTCTTGCTTAAACGATTATAGACCTGTAGCTCTTACCTCGCACATTATGAAAGTTTTTGAGAAATTGGTGCTACCAGTACTTAAGACCCAAGTGGCTGCTTTTCAAGATCCCTTGCAGTTTGCATACAGAGACAAGGTTGGGGTAGATGATGCTTTATTGTACATGTTACACTCGGTGTACTCTCATCTTGAGAAGAGCTGTGCTTGTGTACGAGTTATGTTTTTTTTATTTTTCTTCTGCGTTCCAAACCATTCAGACACATCTCCTTGCTCAGAAACACATAGTATGTCGTTGCATCCATGAACAGTGAATTGGGTATTAGACTATTTATCGGATAGACCTCAGTATGTACGCTGGAATAGTACTTTTACATCTAGTATGATCAACACATTCACTGGCGCGCCTCAAGGCACTGTTTTATCCCCGTTTTTGTTTACACTATATACTTCTGATTTTAAGATTAAAGAAGAGTTATGCCATCTTCAGAAATACTCAGATGATTCTGCTATCGTTGGATGTATATGTAATGACAATGAGAGCTTGTACAGAAAGCACATAGATGAGTTTGTGACATGGTGCGATTCTAACTTTCTTGTTTTGAACGCCAGCAAGACCAAAGAAATGATATTTGATTTTAGAAAGGAAAAAGGGATTGTCCATCCTGTTTATATCAAGGATGAAGCTATTGAGATGGTTATAGGGTATAAGTACTTGGGAGTATTGTTAGATAGTAAATTAACCTGGTCTAACCATGTGGATGCTGTTTTTAAAAAAACACAGACAAGATTGTTCTTTCTGCGCAAACTGAAATCTTTTCATGTTTGCAACAAGATGCTGTATATGTTTTATCAGAGCATGGTGTGTAGTGTGTTAGAGTTTGCAGCGGTGTGCTGGGGAGGGAGTGCTTCTGTGCGGGACACTGGCAGGCTGGACAAGCTGATAAGTAAAGCGAGCTCTGTTGTAGGTCTGAGCCTGGAGCTATTTGAACCCCTTGTTGAGAGAAGGCCGGCCAGGAAGGCGAGAGTTATTTTGCTCAATCCAGATCATCCACTCCACGGCACACTGACTGAACTACGCATGCAACGTAGTGGAAGGTTTTCTATGCCGAGGTGTAGAACAGAGCGATTTCGTCGTTCGTTCATTCCGGCTGCTGTCAGACTTTTTAACAACAGTATGACCTATCGGCTGGCTTCTGATTTTATGCTTTGAAAACGGTTCTTCAGGTTATATGACTGTGGTAGCAGTTTTTTTTTCATAGATGTGTGGGACTGAGTAAGTGTGTGGTAGTATGGGAATGTTGAAGTATGTGTAGTAGTTTATGCCCCTGATGTTGACAAATGTATTTCCTCTGTGTATTAATAATAAGCTTGTCTTGTCTTGTCTTGTCTTGTATCATCGTGTAACACTTTGAAACGGTTAACCCATGTGAGCCCATTATACAACACTTAGTTAATTTATTTGTTTGTAAGGAGGCAGGGGTGAGAATAATCAAAGGATGTGGTGTCTTCTTTTTCAGTTGTTAATGTCCACAGACGCTACATGGCTAGCTACGTGTGTTGATATTTACTGCCTGGCTAGAAAATCAATGTTTATTGATATTGTCTTCACGATTGCGCTTAAGAAAATTCAAAATTATTCACTTTAAACACAGTTTTTATGTTGAGTATAAAAAAACAAAAACATACAAAAACAATCGGTTCAATATATTTTTTAATGATGGAAGCTCATTGCATTACTAAGCATTATAGTACATGTCTTCAATCCTTCTATTAGAGTCACGTGGGTCTGAAAATAACAGAAAAAGATAATTTGAAAAATCAAAACAATCGTGAATTAGCTTGTTATGGCTTCTGCACAGCTTTGCTTGATAACAACTAACTTCATACTTGCATGATATCAGAAAGAAACATTATTTGTGTTTATTTTATGGAAACGACAGGTATGTCCATGCCACAGTTGTGTTTCTTGACATCTTCACTCACCTTGTGCTGTAACCTTGACCTTACTTTGAACCTTGAGGTCAGAGTATCTGTGTTCGTCATGTTGCCTGATGGTTGTGTCGTATGTCTGGTCTGGTGAAGTACAAGTGAAATTGAAACAAATAGTTGATTATGTTTCCATGGATTATGGAAAATTATTTGGTAGTTGTATGACAAGTATTTTATTTCAGACGTGAACACTGTCACAGTAATGTCAGCGCTCTGAGATAAAGTCATTGAAAGAGAGAGAGAGAGATAATATGTACGCATATATGTATCTGTGTGTGTGTGTGTGTGTGCGCGCGACTATTTCTGTGTTTCTATGTGAGAGCTAATCTGTTAGCGTGTATGTGTTTATACATGTGAATTGACATGTAAACAGTAAGTGTACTCTATTCTTACTTCTTCTTCACATCTCTGTATGTACCTGGCGTGAAACATTTAGCTGTTGTCTTACCTGTCTGTGTGTTCTCATACATGTCTACTTGAACTTCTCCTTCACTCGCACCTTGAGGCTGTGCAGTGGGGCTGACTTCTGTGATACAGAGGTTGGTGTAGCTGTGGTCGCTACCATGGCCAATTTCATTCCTGTGAACGTCTGTGACGACTGTGTAGAAAAAAAGCAAGCACATGAAACCAAATATTGGTGAACATCTTCGACTAATGAGTGCACCTCACTACACTCCCATCTGTGAGCAGTAAATGTGACTAACAGCACACAGATTACTAGGATGCTGCTTTCGCAAACTCACTCGATTCGCAAGACACTAGAAAGTCAGACAACACAAGAGGTCGAGGAAGAGTTGACCATAACTTTATGAGATAAAGATATAAAACAAAGAAAGTGAATACAGTTTTACTGTATGATAGAAATGGGTGACCTCCCGAGCATCAGTAAAACACAAACACTACTTTTTTGCAATCCTTTGTTATTAAAGAAATTACAACACTTCTACTTAAATCAGATTTTAAGTAGTAATTATTTAGCAACATAAACAAAAGGATTTATAAAGGATGTACTTACTCTCGCTGCTACCCAGTGGAAGCTGCACTGAATCAGCTGGTGCTTCTAGTAACAGAGACAAACATGGCGCAGCAATCAAAAAGACAAATAGAGAGAGTGAACCAGTTACATAAACAAAATGATCAAGCTTTAAAAGCAAAACCTAATCGAGCAATGTAGATGTTTCATAAAGAGATTTTAAACTACTTACTCTGTAATCTGCATCTTCGTTTTCTGATTAAAATAGCAGCCACAGCGGCGATGACAGCGATGCCACCAGCAGCAACAACAACGCCGATGATCACGTGCGTTGGTTTCCTCACTGATGTGAAGTCTGTTGATGGAGACTCGACGACGAAGATCTCCGAACCTTCAAAAAGATGACAGGGTTAGAGTTGGAATCAGCATTGTTAGTCACATGACTTCACAAGAGTGATTAAGTGCAACATCTCCAAAATAGACATAATAAATACAAAACAGCCTACAATTTATTACATCTCACAAACTTAAACAACAAGTGCTCTAACCATTTATCATCAGTGTCACCGATTTCGAGACGGATATCCGGCTGTCGATGCTATTTATAGCCGTGCACGTCACACCTCTCCCGTCATCGTGGGTTTCCATTCTAACGGTGCACGTGCTGCTCCTGGCGGTGTGTGTTTCATTCTGACAAACACCTGGACTCCAGGTAAAGTTCACACCTGGGTACACAGCACCTGTTGTGTTACATGATAAAGTCACGATGCTGGTACCGTTGTTACCTGGATGATGTGTTTTGTTAATGATGACATCACTGGGGCCCTCCACAGCTGGAATACAGACAGAATAAACAACAAAAGAAAACGCAGATTACACTTATTTAGTAAAACAAAATATTTTAATCATGTTTATACTGCGGATTATGTGGTCGTAAAATAATTAAATCAAGAGAATGTGAGCATAATGGGACCAGACACGTGATGTCTCAGGTGCGATTAAAAAGGACATATGTCATTCGAGGGAAAACCAAAGTTTGAATTACTTTACTCAACATTACGGACACTAAATACGCAGTAGAGCAAAGAAAATGAAGAGAAATACATTACATACATTTAACCATCAGAGTGTAGGTGATGGAGGTGTAGACACGCCCAGCCCATGTCACGTGACACGTGAACTGTGTGCCGTTGTCCTCCCGCTGTACGTTAGTCTTCACCAGCTTCTCACTGTCTCGTCCCTCCCATCTCACTGTGGCTGGAGGACTGGCGGTGTTTGTCGTCTGACATGTACAGGACAGGTCTCGTCCTCTCACCACCCAGTGTGGACACGTGGTTGTTACGTCACCTGGTTCCACTGTGTGTAAAGGAACACAATTCAGAAACATATTCCTGATTGAAAAAAACTTCTGCTTAACCAGAATATTACGGGCGTGTATATTCTCATTCCCTGGCTAGATATCTCTGCCTAACTAAGGAAGTTTTACTACGAGATTTTTATAGTGCAAGAAAAGAAAAGAGATTTTTTTCAAATATTCCTTCCAAAGATTTCTTTTTTATGTACCTCATCCCCATTTTTCAATGCAGAAAGGTCCATCAACATTTATGGATAAACTACTTTAGGACATTCTCCTGTGAACAGACCAGTGATGGTCGGGCTCCGATTTCTTTTTCTTGCGTTGTTTTGTTCAAATAAACATTTCTAAAGACTCGGAGGTAACCAAAGAAAAGTGAAAGTTATCTACCATAGTATATTGTTACGTGCTTATAGGTGTGCACTCACACGAGACATAGAGAGAGAAAAAATATGTCAATTTTTTAAATTAAAAAATAAGTGACAGAACATTTTAAGGTATTTCTTTTACATCTAGTCCATGGCCTAATAACGGGTGAAGATGCCAGCATAAGTAGCACGCACACAAGATGAGGTAGTACATATAAGTAATAATTATAAGAAATTGTTGTTTATAAGTACGAAGATAACAATGTGAATGGAACAATAAAGAAGTTAAACATGATTTATGCCAACATTCCTTGACTGCTAAAATGCAACGAATCTTCGCATTCTTCGTTCTTCATCTTAGTGACTGTTTGTAATATTGTTCAGAGTCAGGAGTTGTCTTTGGCTGAGATGTAGTCTACATAAAATCCTATGGGAGGGGGAGTAATGGGTCAGATTTGTTATGGTTAACAAACAAAGGTGAGTACGTGTCTTAAAACATTTCCTTTTATTAAAAATATGCAAGAATCAAACTGTTCACGACACACAAAGATAAATATGAATCTCAGACCTAGTGTCAGTTGCTGAGAAAAGGCTGTAGCAGCAGGAGGAGACACAGAAATGCTGTAGGTGTACAGTCCCCCGGCTTGTGGCAGAGCTTGTGTGAACGAACACAGCTCACGACTGGCATCGAATCCTCCAAATGGCTGCTGCATTAAATAAATTACACAACAGTTTTTTTCGAATTTTAAAATTTTAAGAACAAACATACACACTTTATTCTACACTTAAATATGAATTAACTTAAATGTCTTGTTTCAGGTAAATAATGATAACTATAATAAGAATAATAATAACAATAAAATCATTACCATTATTTGTTTCTCTTTTTTTTAACAGAAACAGTGACGTGCACAAAAAAGTCTTACATTTTAAACATCTTTGTTATATTAATGAGTATATTTGTCACAAGACTTGTTTGCTAAGAGTGTTGATTAGGCATCCCACAAGCCCATGTTACCCCTGTGTTCCTAGTCCATGTACAGGTGTAGATGTTATCAGGGGAGAAAGCTTGTTGTACACGACATGAACCTGACACAGTCCAGTCCACAGGGTTGGTGGTCACGTGACACTCACTGAGCTCAGAGCGACCTGCAATACACACATATAGACATTAATGTAGACATACCGGTTCACATAGACACGTGTAAACATAGGCTTGTACATATACACGTGTACACTGTTTTTGAAATAATACAAGCAGCAATCATCAGGAAACTCTATATACTTATATTTAAAATAACATTTCACCCCCAAAAGTAAAGCAAATTAGAAAAAAAAATGTTCTTTACATAATAGGATAATTAGAAGTCACAAACACCAACGAAGCAAGTTTCAAGAAGATTGAATTTCTATCAGTTGTTATTTCCGTGACAATGTTTCTCAGCAAATAACGGCTTGATTCAAATTACTCTGGTTCAGTAACATGTATGATTTCTTGTTTTGCTTGCTGGAAGGGATTGAGATACAATTCAACAACAGCTATAGCGGGTCACGTGCTGATGACCAGTTTCTGTTCTTAGCGATGTCTGAAATGATGTTTGACATCAGTGAACCTGTTATTAAACACAAGTAAATAATCTAAAAACTTCTCATTACTAAAAGTTAAGACTCTGCGTGTATTAGTGTGCAACGTTGACTTACGTCTGATGACGAGAGTACAGGAGGCTGTGGAAACACCCCCTTTGTCCTGACACGTGACCGTGACACCCGCGTGACGTCTGTAATCAGGGACAAGGGTCAGCTGACTCTCAGTGGACTGCGCTGACCTGCTGACGATGTAGTCGTTGTATAAGGCAGGACTACATCTACCGTCAGCACTACACACTCCGATGCTGACTCCATCTCCTCGTCGCCAGACAACATCATTTGTACTGGTGATGTCTCCACACGTGACTGGAGCAGGTGAGTCTTCAAATATTTCTACCTTGTTGTTGTTACAGTTGTAGATCTTTACACCTGCGGACACAATAAAATACTAGCAATCAAAGTTTCGAAAGCACAGATTAAGAAGGTTGTCCACGTATGCGTGTAAGCTAGAGAAATAGAAAACAGAGACTAAAAGCCAGAAAAGCAGACAAACAGACGGAAGGTGAACGAACAGCCATTGTGTATATGAGTGTGGGATGTAATTCTAGGTGACAGTATGTCTTCTCTGTGTGTATTGTGTCAAGTATCATATGGAGGAAGCCCCTGCTGGACTATAGTTTGCTTAGTGCATGGTGGGTACTGCTAGAATAATATTCACTGCTTTGTCTGTTGGTTTTTCACATTATGAATGTGTTTATGTCATTACGCGAGATAAGGACAGGATAAACGCGAAGCCATATATGTAAGTAAAGACTGTATGACTTGTGTAAGCACCGGGAGCTAATTCCAGTATTGTGTATATCATTATGTATTATTATTATTATTATTTCGAATCAGAACGAATGCTTGTAACGGTATTTTCCTACTATTTTAAATACAGATTAAATATTACATTAATCACCAGTTGAATACAATGTACATCAATTGATGTAGGTTTAAATATGATTAAAAGCAGACGTGGGAGAGAGAGATGGAGAGTACACGAAACGTCCAGCCTATATTGCTAGAGTCGAGTGAACATCCTAGATTACAAATTTTACATGCGATGGACAAAAATAAAACCCAATGCGAGGACATTGGTAAAAATTACACTGCGACTACAGTCACACGTCGGAGCCAGAATCAAAGGAGACAGTTCTCTCTATTTCTCTGCATTTTGAACTTTTTCTTATTCAAATATGATTTTGGAGTCAATAGTTTGACCTTTTGTGATGTTTGTGATTGTGATGGCCAGTTTTTCGTGAACGAGACATTTTGTTTCCCGTTTTTTTAAGGTTTTCTGTTGACTTTCCATTTTATTTTATTTTATTTTATTTTATTTTATTTTATTTTATTTTTGTCTGCTCTCTGCAAGACGTGTTGTCAAGTATGTGCATTTATTTTAATCATGTAAACATATTGGACAATGGAGTTCCTGCTCGGTCTGTAGTTAATCAGACAGCTTCACACCTTTTACCTCTTCTATTCCTTTTATCTTAGTTTGTTTTAAATCTCACCCTATCATGAAGTATATTATTATTGATGTTATTTTATAAAACTGCCATGACGTGAGTTATAGGAATAATAAAGTCTATTTTTTATTATCACTATTATTTTCGTCTTATGGCCGTCTTCGTGTAAACCAAAGAAAAATGGAATGATGCTTTTCTGACTAGGGAGGTCTAGGTACCGTGAATAATGTGATTGTGTTAATATTAAATATATATTGTATTCTATATATATATATATAAGTGATTTAGATATATACACATGTGCATGCACAGTCTTTTAATCTCTCTCTGTCTCTCTCTCTCTCTCACACACACACACAAGAACAGAACAGTGAATGTTACTGAGTTTATAGAATTGTCTGATGCAGCGTTTGTTCGTGTGTTTGTATATTTCTATGTCAGATGTACCCCTGTACCCTGTGTCTAACACAATTATATTAACGAAGGTTTAACTCGCAGGTAACACTTACAGAATTTTCCTGCGTTGGGAGGTGAGATTTACTTCAGGTGACACTCAGTCACAGTGAGACTGTTTACTCACCCCTAGCGTGACGAAGGCCGTGTATCAAAATAAACAACATCACGTGATAAAAAGCAGTGTGACGTATTACAGGTGTGCTTGACAGGGTCGTCAGGACAGAGATGGTGCCATCAGCCATTGGTTGCTTTGTACACCTGGATTTCATGCCTGTACTTGAACATCGACATATATTAAACATTAAACATTAAACATGAACAGCTACCTAACATTTTGATGATGATGATGATGATGATGATGATGATGATGATGATGATGATGATGATGATGATGATGATGATGATGATGATGAGGGGGAGGAGGAGGAGGATATTACATTATTATTATTCAAGTACATACTGGAAAAATGTGTAAATAGTAAGAAAATAGTATTGTAGAGATGAAGCTTAACAAACGACAGACTTAAGCGAAACAAGAGATCTGAGCATAATGGGCACACACACACACACACAAACACGTTCATACACCTGACATACATACACGTACGTGTGTTGTAGTCGCACTGTGCTGCCAGTCGTGTGTCTCTTCACATTCAATCTTCTTCCTTGTCACAGTGAACTTCACCTGACGAACTGTGAAAGGAAACTAGTTTTGAAGCATGGCTGACTGAGCTGTGTGACTGAATGTTGTTTACACCTGCACACACTCACACATGACACATCCTTGTATTCTTAGATATGTATAGGACTTGAGAGTCAACAACACAAGCGACTTTTCTTCCGGATGTGTGTGCCCGAGGTCAGGTCATCACGTGATCGTAACTTATGTACATGTCAGTCTGTTTGTCACATTTATTTACTAGTTGCTGCCTTCTCGTTGTCACCTTACCAAGACTGGTTGTGAAGGTATCAACGTGACATCTACTGACAAATACCATGACACTCACCTGACATGTTTGTGCTTTAAACTCTTGTCTACAATTCATTGCAGTGAGTGCACTCTATGCTATGCACGCAGTCACGTTAACGGGTTGAAATGAGTCAGTGAGTGGAGGTGAGATCGTTATATTGCAATATGACAATACAGAATTACTAGGTTTTGCAAAGTTAATGTTACTTTCTATTTCATTCACAGTGATTTTACAGAATTCGAGGAACACATTAACGTCGTGTACGACAGCTGTGAGAAAGCTAGGTCAAAGGGCAGTTCAGGTCACAACTACAGGTCACGTGACTAAGGGACAGACAGTGAAGCCAATGACAGGAACAAACAAGTGGTCAGCTCGCAGTATGAAGATCACCATAGACAAGAATATCACCCTGAGATAGTGAGATAGTCACTGGCGAGACCTACTGTGAGCCTATGAACGTCTGGCAATGAACATGAACAGCAACTGAGAGAGTGAAGGGAGCGAGCTGAGTAGGACTCAGTCACCAGTGAGGGTCGTGGTGTACGTTGCAGGTTTCCATGACATCAGTGCATGAATCTTTACAGACAAGCTCATCGATGGGAGGGGAGAACATTGTGTAATGTTTCTGTAGTCTCAGCACATCCCGGAATGTTGGCTACATGTTGCCGTGTGTACCCTGTGGACTGTGACTGTCAGTGATAGACTGAAGTATAAGTATTAGACAGGATGGAGGGTCGTCTATCATTTTCTGGGGAAATAGAGGACAAGTGCTGATACATATCAGAAACACCAAGGGGGACACTTTTTTTGTATTTTTCGCCCTGAATATGTACATGCACTAATAATATCTTGTGGAAATTATTAGCTTTCATACACAGAGATGCCATTTTAAATAATTATATTATCACTATGGAAACGATATTTCATCGCTCATACAGAAGAAAAGACGGATAAAACAACGAAAATATCGAATGCATGTCTCACTCAAAAATGACTTCTTCAAGGTGTAAACAGTATCTCAAGGCAATATTAACCAGTATTCACGCTATATCATAATATTCACCTTTGTTTTACATTCTGTCAGGTCCCATAACACAAAACTCTCTGAGTTCTCATATAGTGACAAAAGCAACAACAAAAATACATGATACAAACTGAATTTTCTTTGTTTCCCATTTTACCAATTTCATCTGCTAATGTCATTGTGTGGCCTTTGTTTCTATTTGCTTTTTCCTTACATTTTTTATTATTGTGTCAAACAATAATATATCACGAGATTAGACAATAAAGATGTAAAGTCTTAAAACACAAATAGAATAAGACAAAAAGAGATTGAGAGAGAATGATATTAAGACAAGATGACAGGGAATAATAGTACTTGTGTCTAAAGGCAGGTAAATAACGATAAACAAATGAGAGAGCAAGTAAGGCGGACATCCTCTGAGATAGAAGACAGAGAGAAAGAAAGTATTAAGCTATGATACACTGAAGGAGTAATTATTGCTACAGACTGATTTCTCTCATGTCTCAGTCCGACTTACAGTAGGAAAAACACCACAACACAGCGTACATAGCAGTCAACGAACTTATCATATACCAGCATGTTACATTTAAAACAATCGTGAGTTTGAGTATCTTGACGACACAGTTTTTGAAGATTTATTTTCTTTTTCTCTTCTTTGTTTTAAAGAGTTAACAATTTCTTTAGATTTTTTATTGTAAAATATCAGTCAATACTTGTAAGTGATACAGCAGTGTATAACAACCTCTCTTTCCCCTTGCTATCTTCTGTCTCGGATATTCAGGTATATATCTCCACTTTACTGTTTACCTTACAAAGTATCTGAGAACAAAACAACAATAGCAGTGTCCTCGTCTACTGACAAACCTACAACAATCCACAAACTTGGAACTTGAAGCTTTGTTTCCTCGCTCACCAGGTCGCTCCTTGCAGTTGATTGTAGTCCTTGTGACCTGAACTATTTACTGTCTCCCTGGTGTCGTGTGAGCATTTTATTAGTTATTGTTATAGTTGTTGTTGTTGTCGTGTGGAGCTCAGTGAGACGTGTTTCTAGCTCGTTAACTGCAAGTTTTGTTCCTTTATGCCTCCTTTAATTTTGTGTTGACTGTGCCTACGTGTGTGAGGAATATGTGAATATGTGCATATGAATGCACTTTATCGTGTGTGAGAGAGAGAACTCAGGGCTGTGTACTGAGCAATCAGGGACGATAATTCCCTCCTTACTGCAAAGGCATGGAAAATGTTTACTTTTCCTTTTGTATTAGCTGTAGTTTGTGTATGTCAATTCAGCCCTCAGTGGCAGTACAGGTAGTCAGGTAAAGGAATGTGTCAGTGCAGGTATACAGGGTGTCCAAAAAGTTTCGCCCGATTTCATATTGATAACGTATGTAGATTTTTCTGACATTCGCCGAGTTATTACCGAACATTTTGCCACAATCGATGTGGAACTGTGCCAAAAGGTTTGTCGCAGTATTGCATCACGACTGGTTTCTTGTATCGAATCCAACGGAGAACAATTTGAATTATTCCGTTAGTATTACTTTTTATCATTGTTGCATCCTTGTTTCTTTCGTATTTATCATTGTTGCATGTTTGGTTCATTCATAGTTAGTATTGTGTTCGTAGTTCTCATTCATCATGCAATAAATTTCATTGAAAACATACATTCGTTTATCTTATAAAATCGGGCGAAACTTTTTGGACACCCTGTATAAGTGACAGTACATGTATGTCAGTGACTGGACAAAGAAAAAAAGAACTGTGACACCGTTGACGTCACATGCACCTGTCGTAAAGGTCAAGACCACAGTTCACTGAGCACTGGGTACATCAGCTGACACACAGCCAGTGACTCCAGTTCCACACATACACATACAAGCCAGTCACCCGTCAAACCGGAACCCCGTTATTGTTTGGGGATATTTTTGTTTTCTTGCACTGGTTCAGTGTCGGGTGTGGAGCAGACGACCGACGTCGAGTGACGACCTTATTGTTACAGTCGTCGCACGTCGCCCTATAATACAGTTTTGCCTACAATAGTTGAAGCCGCCAGGAACACCAACAACTGGGTTAAAGGTAACAGACTTCCTGGTACAGGTGAGTCAACTTTTTGTTGGTAGTTATTGTCGCTGTTAAGACGGTCTAGTTAAGCTTGCTCATGTGTAGACACATTTCAGTGGGTGACACGACACGATAAGGTATGGAAGATAGTATGTTGACCTTATGTCTTTAATTATTTTAATAGACAAACATTTCTTTAATAGACAAACATAAAGAGAACAGTAGAGATTGTGTCATCTAGACGACCAAAGTTCTCCACGAATGTAAACCAAGTGTTTTACGGATGATGTCAGATTATCATTGCTACTGCCAGACTATTGCAGCAGAGTTGAAGCCGCCAGTATTACATTGAAATGGACGTTAAGATCAAATAAAGGGACATACATAATTAGACAACATTCACTGAAAGGTTTTCACCACATATTCTCATTAAATTGTCGTCAGAGACATACAATCAAAATCAACAGAGCTCAAATTAAATAGTTCTCTACCTAACATTTGTTTCTGTATGCGCGAGCGCGTTCGTGTGTGTGTGTGTGTCCCGTTATAAATACACTTACCTGCTGTCTATTGAAAGTGGTAATTCAAGTCATATTGTGATCAACAACTACTTGCAGCAGCACCTTGTCCCTCGTATGCCTTAACACAAGGTTGGATCACCATTGCCATGACGAGCTCGTGGATGAGACATTTTGTTCTGCTGTGTGGTGTATACACAACACTAGGTAATCAACAATACAATGTTGTGTGTCGTGTATGTAACATAATGTAATCACTAGCACACTGCCATGTGTCACGCATGGAATCACTTTAGTATTTGCGTAAGAGAATATAATGCAGACTTTTAATAAGTCATTCAGTAAACTAAAATGTATTAAATGGAGCTTATATTCTGACTTTACCTTTGAATTCTAGACTCCTTGAATGATGTGGATATGTGAAGAGATAGGTAGAAAAGGTTAGGAAACACGAATCGACAAACTTACTCCAATGATACTACCCTTCAGTGTCTTTCAGACTCTGTTTAACTTCCATAAGATCCGAATATTACTAAAGAGCAATATGTTTAAAGAGTAGGGAATGTGTATGTAAAACTCATAGGAGTGAGGTAGAGAGCTGTGGGTGCATCGTGTGAATGTCAGTAGAGGACAAAGGCTATCATGGATCTAGGTGATTTCTCCGAGATGTTAGTGATTACCAGTTGCACCCGTCAAATCGTACACAAATTGTCCCCAGGTTGTCAACAGGGTAAAGACAGGCTTTATTTCTTTAACAGTGATGCTATGGAGAAATTAGTGCAGAGGTTTATGTGTTTGAGGAAGTTTGGGTGAGAGAGAGAGAAGGATAAAGAAAGAGAATATTTGGGTCTGGGTGGGTTTCTAGAACTGAGCTTGGGTAATGATTCACATTTATGTTTCTGTGAGCTTGTTAATGTTAAATGTTATACAGTGAATAATTCACCACCGTTGTTTTTTGCTTAAATACTGTAATTGTTTTAATTTTTCGTGTTTTTTGTAAATGTCAGTCAACAAAATATATAGATGCATTTCTCTCATGACAGAAAAATGTTGAATTGTGTAGAAGGAAAACATCTAACCGAAAAATAAACTAGTGGATAAAAAGCACAGAAGAAAAGATTCTCGAGAATAACAAATTCAGACAGTGACAGAGCCGTGAAGTATTAAATCTCCAGGAAGTGTCGACATATTACTGTAGAACCTTAGTCGTCTCACACTTCATTCTTACCGAATGTCGTCTCTTTGTTTCTCAGGAGTAAGAATAATTAACTGCAGCAACAACAAGGTAGAAATATTTGAAGACTCACCTGCTCCAGTCACGTGTGGAGAGATCACCAGTACATCCGCTGATGTTCGCTGGCTACGAGGAGATGGAGTCAACATCGGAGAGTGTAATGCTGGCGGTACCTGTATCAATAACTTATACAACGACTACAGCCTCAACAGGTCACCGCAGTCCACGGAGAGTCAGCTGACCCTTGTCCCTGATTACCGACGTCACGCGGGTCTCACGGTCACGTGTCTGGAGATAGGGAGTCTGTCCACAGCCTCCTGTACTCTCGTCATCAGACGTAAGTCAATCATTAACTCAATGTGACTTGTCCTATACTTTTTGAAAAATAAAGCAATGATGAACTATCAAACATGACATTTGTAGCAATGTGTTGACACAACAAAACGTTTTGTAAGATGATCGTCTGCAGAACAAAACACTTTCTTGTTTATTCATTAGAATTGTAAGCCGCTTATTAGATTCAATGCTTGTCTTCATATTTTTATTTGTTTTCATCTGCGTTATTTTACCTAATGTTTACTCATATCCTGAGATTGTGTATATAAAATTATTTCTTAAAATATGTGTGCTGTAATACTGTAGGTAGATTGCACTTGCATTAATCACTATTTCTGCTGAGTGATTATGTTGTTCTCTTCAAATCCCGGTATCCCTTGCATAGTCTGTGTATTTTGTGTTGATATGTGTATTTTTGTAGATTGTTTTCTTATTGTGTGCAGAGATAATGACATTTCTTGCATGTGTGCAAATATGCTTTCGCGTGTGTATTGTATTTATTCATGCATTGGTATCTTTATATCGATAATCCTATGTTGTCACATCTCACCATGTTTTGTGTATTATATATAGATACACACAACTTATATAAATATGCAGATACGTACCATCTGTGTGTACTGTACGTATTTATATTTATACATGTATATCATCCTGCCTTGTCTGTTCCATCCTGTGTGCGTCTTATTTATTGCACCGTAGTTTCTTTAAAATATTGTATCCTGCTGTGATACATGTTCTGTCCTATTGTCTTTAACGGCTTTGTTTGTTCCTATGATATCCATTATACCTGGTTTATTTCCTGACAATCTTTCTTGTCATTTGCAGTATACCTAGTATACCTTTAATACAATCTTTCTACTTTGTTTCTGTTGTGTGTTAGCCTCCTTGTTTATAAGTATTGTACTGATTAGTATTACTTTGTATTTATTCTAGAGGACTGTTGTGATACAGAAAAATGTTGTGTGGTATCTCAATAGTTATTAATTTACTCAGCGTTGTGTCTGTGTTTTTCACTTATTGTAAGCTCTATTAGTCTCTCCGCGTTTTGTCAGGGTAGAGGTATAAAACTTACTTAAAGCTCTCCACACGATGGGTGCAACACAAACACGCGTCTGAGAGGTTGTCTGAAAGATTTACATGTTGATCCTCTCTGAAATGGTTTTGAGGTGTCACTTATGAAATTTATGCATTTTAATATTTGAGTTCAAACTGTCTGCTCTTTATACATGGGACCACTTAGTACATTGCATGTAGGATAAATGTAAACAGTTTAATTCTTTTCATCTTCCTTTCTCTTCCCACTCAACCAATCTCTCTTGCTCCGTGTGTATGTTTTGGTTGATGTGTATATTTGTATGATGTTTTGAGCGTCTTTGTGTAAGTATGCTTGTGTGTTCACAAGTGGGGGGATTCTTGGGAGTGTTTAAATATTATTGACTTACTTTTCTCTTTTTTTCATTTTTTTCAGCACTCACTCCTTTCTATTTACGATTTTTGCGTTTCTTATTTGTCCATATGGTTCATTACTTACATGGCTTAGATGTGCCACTGTGTTTACACCATATTTCTGCCATAATATATGAACCATGCAGGAGTAGTTTAAAATATAGCGAGTAGATGATGTTTAATGGAGATAATAACAATTTCATTACGCTTAATCGTCCAACTAAAACATTAAAGCAAACTTAGCAACAAAGAATGCAAACCTTTGATAACAAAGGTTTATGTGAATGTCAACATTTTTTAAAGTCCAATCAATTCTTATATTCAGTTTGTTGGATTATTCTACTGATTGAAAATGTCAATTATGTCATAAGTGCGAAGTTACTAACGACGAGAGTACATCAGAGGTCTGTAGACAGACAGGTTTGTGTTGTAGTCAGACACCAAAGGTGCCATAAGGGTGTGTGATCATGTCAGTGACGAGACTGATGACGTCAAAACAATAAACAAACAGTTAAGAACAGTCACATCCTGTGGATTTTCCTGTTGTTTACGTCTTTCTATGATGAAGTAATCACAATAATTGTATTTCAGGTCACCCTGAGCTCAGTGAGTGTCACGTGACCACCAACCCTGTGGACTGGACTGTGTCAGGTTCATGTCGTGTACAACAAGCTTTCTCCTCTGATAACATCTACACCTGTACATGGACTAGGAACGATGGGGTAACATGGGCTTGTGGGATACGGGGTCTATGGTTTTGATAAATGTCTTCTGACAAAAATGATTTATGTAGAATATCTAAATTATGACTGCTTGAAATGTGACCGTTATTTTTGTTCCTGTTTATTCCATTGAATTTAAAGAAAAAAATGTGCCGTATCATAATTTCTTTCTGTTTATTTTAAACAAGATAAAAAGTTCAGTGTCTTGTATATTGCATAAAATTAAGTTGATATAAATCTCTTAAATAATATCTTAAATTGTTCAAAAGATGTTATGGATGTATATTCTAAGCAGCAGACATTTGGAGGGTTGGATGCCAGTCGTGAGCTGTGTTCGTTCACACAAGCTCTGCCACAAGCCGGGGGACTGTACACCTACAGCATTTCTGTGTCTCCTCCTGCTACTACAAACTTTTCTCAGCAACTGACACTAGGTCTGAGTTTCTTCTACATTTTTCTTACTCTTTCTCACTCTCTTTCTCTCTCTCTAACGCACGTGCACACACACAAACACACTAGCCCCGTATGGAGAATCTTGGAATATTCCAAATATCGGTACATCACCAAAAAACTTACTAAACGTCCTCGTACAATGTGATACCAGTTTTACATTTTACTTATTACTTGCCTTTTCTTGTTGTGTTATGTAGTTTGCTTTGTTTTGTACTGTGAAGTACATTAACATGTTTACTTCTTATTAAGACATGAGCTAGCTGTAAAACAAACATTAACTTTAACTATTCTATCACTATTTTCTTCAATAAAATAACTGTCACACCACCTCTCTCTCTGTGTCGCTGCCTCCTTCTGTCTCAGTCTCTCAATGACTGCGCACATATACGTCAGCAACTACACATATACTGTGTCATGTGACTTCCATTTATTATCTTCAAATACTTATCAAGAATTTCTCACCTTACAAGACATTGCTCTTTCAAAAAAACAAAGAGACACTCTGAATTTCACACTTCACTAACAAATAAGTAACAAGGGTTACTGAGTCACTCTTTTCTTAGGTAAAACTCTTCTCTCGTACTACAGTTCTGTCTAGTAAGAATTAAGTGTTATTGTTTACATCATCTTCAGACAATGCAATGACACTGACAATAATTTGTAAATGTAAACACTTATCCTGATATTTAATGTTGTAGAGCATACTTATGAAAGTGGCGGAAATGTATTGCCTATTCTACATTTCTTGCTGATAATTGATCATTAATTTTATCTGATGTAATGAGGAGTTCCTGATGACGATGATGTGTAACTTATTACTAGGAAAGACGAGTTTCGCATTTTTCAGCGAGTCCTCAACCTCGATTTGTTTTGTTTGCAGGGGAATTAAAGTGGTCTGTCCCACAACCTTTGGTGTCGACTACACTATTTGCAATAATGAGTTGCATCGCATCACAGAAAAAAAGAAACTTTTGGATGATACTTGATATTTTAAAACGCGTCTTTTTTAATTTCTCTAAACTCTCTGGCTACAGCTAAGCTCAACAGGCAAGAATAGCATAGGAATTCAGCAAAATTGTTTGTCAACAAAGGGTGTAGTCCTTAATTTAGTTCTCTATTACACACAGTGGAACCCGGTGACATAACAACCACGTGTCCACACTGGGTGGTGAGAGGAGGAGACCTGTCCTGTACATGTCAGACGACAAACACCGCCAGTCCTCCAGCCCCAGTGAGATGGGAGGGACGAGACAGTGAGAAGCTGGTGAAGACTAACGTACAGCGGGAGGACAACGGCACACAGTTCACGTGTCACGTGACATGGGCTGGGCGTGTCTACACCTCCATCACCTACACTCTACTGGTTGAATGTACATAACGTATTTCTCTATATTTTCTTTATTTAGCTTAACATTTTGTAACAACTGCCCCAGTAATGAAGATAGAAAGAAATACTTTGACAAGGGGTTATGCCCTCTATGACACATTTAATTTTAATCACACATGAGACATTAATTTAACCCATTACCTGGTATTCAATAACTTCTCGAGTCACCTTAATAAAACTCGCTTAATTTGTTTTCAGACAATATAATACATATTACGAAAATCATTTTCTGCTATAAAGATTAGTTAAATATTACTTGTGCTGTTTATCGATTTATTCTCTTGTTTCTCAATATTTTAGATGTGGAGGGCCCCAGTGATGTCGTCATTAGCGAAACACATCATCCAGGTAGCAACGGTTCAGCAGTCATAATTTTATCATGTAACACAACAGGTGCTGTGTACCCAGGTGTGAACTTTACCTGGAGTCCAGGTGTTTGCCAGAATGAAACACACGCCGCCAGGAGCAGCACGTGCACCGTTAGATTGGACGCCGAGGATGACGGGAAAAGTGTGACGTGTAAAGCTATTAATAGCATCGACAGCCGAATATCAGTCTCGACATCAGTGACACTGCGGATAACCGGTGAGATAACTGACGTCTGCTTTTATTTACCGTCAATCATCAAACAAAGCAGATGTAGTATTTACATTATATATGTTTTGAGATATATATATATAGGGCGGTAACGTTTATGTAAGACGTAAATTTCATTTAAGCTGTTATCTGTGTATGTTAAATCATCACCATCATCATTCTAACCATCATCATCATCATCAACGCACTTCCACATGTGGATGCAAGCTAAGTGCGCTGTGTTCAGGAAACTACAAGCAAATTAACAGTTAAAAACTAAGCACAGATTGGAAAAAAAAGATGAGGTAAGACCGTTTTACATTCGCTTGATAAGTTCATGAAAAGGAAAGTTAAGTGGCAGACGTGTCAAAGTGTTGTAGGAGAGTATCTAAAAGAGTGAGAGGTGCTAGACATTCCTCTATATTATCTGGAAGAAAACTAAAAAGTACCTAAACGATAGGCTCCAGAAGACTTTATCAAGTTGCACACAAACCTCTCAAACACTTGGCCACAACAGACATGAGAGACAAGGCTGATAGTCTGTGGAGGCTGTAACATTAGGTTTGCATTGCAATGTTTTTGTTGGTGATATTGTCCGCAAGCGGATGTTGCAATGCATCTGAGTTTCCTCATGAAGAAAATTGTTCTCAGGGTGACAGTTATGACATGACCCCAATTACCCACCAACATAATAATGGAGGGGAACGATTCCTGAGATCTTTAAACATCTTAAGTGACTGCCACACGTCTCATGAGCCCCCAACACCTGCTCTTCTCGGAACAAAAAGATTTAGCAACCTTTAATAACATTCGTGCTGTATTCTTCAGGTTGGAATGTGAATCATGGAATGATGCATCATGTGTTTGCCATGTTCAGTAAGACAGAAAAAACTACCTGACAGAGAAAGACTGGACAGGGGGGTGGATGATAATGTGTGTCAACACCACCTCCTGTTCAGTCTGTTTCTGACTCCTCCTGACATTAATAGTTGTTACTCTTCTTTGTTGGAATATCACTTATACCCAAAGCGAGATCCCAATGTACCCCAGCGAGAGCAGAAAGGTGTTGTTCAGGTAGAGAAAACATCTCCCGTACAGGGTCACCAACACAGAGATACGATACCCTACCGTTACAAACAGTGCACTGCCACTTATATTTTTCTATTTTAAGTTTCGTTAGTCAATATTAAATTTAGAAGTTATAAAACGCATGATCCCTTATACCCTAGCATGATGTATAGCAGTTGTTGTTTGACCTTTATCATCTCTTGTTCAAAGGAAATACATAATCCCAACATCATGTATCTCAGCAGTAATAACAGTTGATGTTTTACCTTCACATCCAAGGAGCAGGAAACATCAGCGTTGTCTTGACAACAGATTCACTGTCATCAGCATCGGCTGTCGTCGGACCAGTCGTCGGAGCTGCTGTCGCTGTGATTGTAGCTGTTGTCATCGCCATTTTGCTCGTTATTATCATCAGGAGAAGGCGCACATTAAAGAGTAAGGAGTTTCTTTTGTTTTGCTTTTTTTACATCACGTGATGTTAAAGCACACTGTCCTGATTACTTTACGTTTGACATCGAGAATGTGGATATTTTAATGAAAGTTAGGTGTCAAATATACTCTTTGCACAATACCATCCTGTCTTTGTACTGTAAACAAAACAAAAAAACGTGTCTGATAGAATCTCTTTTTATACATTGCTGTTCTCGCCATATTAGAAGTAGAACGATTTGTCATAGAGATAAACTGATCCACGTTTTCTGTCATGTTCATATATGTAAAAATCTCATCACACAAATTTGTTCTCTGTTTATAGACAATTAAACTACAAACGCTATTTGGCTCTCTTTTCGTTTCAATCACAACTCAGGAATGTCTTGCTCATGTTTATTATGTTGATATTTGTAAAGTTAGACACTCAGTATTTCAAGTGCCTAACCCTGGTATATTTGCGTTTTTCCTAATTTGTCAACTTTGAATACTTTCCTCTGCTGTTGTTTGTAGAACTACTTTAGTCCTGTATAAATCAGGAGATGACTGTCCATGTGTTAATGTCCCGCTGTGATCACTGACATTACGAGAGGTAAGATGGCTGCCTACTGACTTCGGCGAGCTCATGGTCTCTCGGGTGGTTTTATATCAGTATTTTGAATGTATGGATGCCACTCATTGTTTGACTCTGACTTGCTTTTCTCGTGGGATTTTTTTTAAAGTTAAACGGTCTTGGAGCTTCATTTTAAAAAATTAAACAACATTCGTTTTTCTTTTGTCAGAAACGCCAGAAAAGACGACAAAGAGCTATCCGTGCCAGGATTCTGGTAAGTTTATCATAAAAGTTATTATAATAACACTATTACAATGCATATCATCTCTTATTATCCATGTTATTCACTCTCAAAGATAAGAAACCATCTGACACTGTAGCAAATAAAAATGACAGAAACGATGCGTATTCTCTTTACAATACAAAGGATATCGTAAACATACAAATCTTGACAAATAAAATGTAATTTTTCCCAGTTTTAAAGTTTAGATATATATCTATAGACAGATATGCGCTTGTTTTATTTCTAATGTCCCCCGTAACACTATCTGTGGTCTCTGTTTAATTATTCATTGATTTCTCAAAGGGCAAGGAGACAATGAGATATGTTCATGTCAAATTCTTAATATGCAGACAGACATACAGACAGACACACAAAGACAAATGCAGTAAAACAATAAACATGCAGACATGACAACACAACAGTTGTGAGAGCCTAGTTGTCCCTACCAGTGCCATGTTGTGTATGACACACACGTGACCTCTCTCCATGTTTTACAGAGTTCGAGGACCACATCAATGAGGTGTACGACAGTTCTGAGACTGCCGGACCACACAGCAGCTGCGGTGACAACTACAGGTCACGTGGTCAGGGTACAGACAGGGAAGCCAGTCACAGGAATAAACAAGAGGTCAGCGCGCAGTATGAAGACAGTCCGAGTGGAGGATATTACAGTGAGATACGGGAGGTGGGCACTGGCAACACCTACCCTCAGCCTCACCACCGCCTGTCTATGAACCCCTACAGCAACTGAGACAGTGATGGGGCACGTTTGGTTTCTTTGGATGTCACAGTCATCACTGGATGTGACAGTCATCCCTGGATGTCAGTCATCACTGGATGTCAGTCATCACTGGATGTCAATTACTGAATTGATTAGTATCCATGGTTATCAGTTGATGTCTGCACGCCATCTAGAACTCTCCACGGTCATGAGTGGGAAGAGAAGGAAACACTGTGTATCCACGTGAACAAAATACACATTTATTCGCCAAGTGACTTTTCAGGAGGCCATCACTTTCTTTACAACCAAGAATTACACACCTGTAGTCGCCACTACAAGCACGTGAAATGTAGACACACATGTACACAGAATTTCTCTTACTTTGATCGCTCTTTTTCTCAATCTTTCTTCTCTCTCTCTCTCTCACACACACATGATAACACACAAAAACTTACACACACGCATACTGTATCCATCATCCACACATTTCAACTCCGCTAAACTACATTCTTAAAGATACTCAAAGACACTTGCAGGCTCGCACAGACTTGTTCCACAACTACGTACAGAAGTAAAAGAAACTTGTGGAAATTCTGACTTTTAATAATTATATATATATATTGAGAGAGCCAGTGGTTATACAGGCAACACTACCTGACATTAGGTTTTGTATAAAAACAATAACAGACCTCGGGCATTTTGTGGATGACCATGACAGTAAAGCTCGTGATTTACCATCACCAGATAATGAAGGTTGTATAAAGACTCACACAAACCACAGAAGCTCTGAAGGTGACACCATTGTCCACTAGGAAAAAAAATGTTATCTGCACGTCCATATCCACACTTAGTATTCTAGTCCACTTTGAGCTTTTCTTGCTAAATATTAGTCTAAGTTTATAGTTTTGTTGTCTTTGTTTTATATTCCATAAAAGTTTTGTACGTGGCGTTTGATTGAAGATCGCATGACGAGAACAATAGAACATTTGATACTACGACCAGAAAATCTCCTGGTTTTGTTTTGGGTTTATTTTTAACGTTGCCAACGAGGAAATGTTCACATGTCGTGTAGTGTACACTGACAGTGTCAGGACGATCAGTGCCGTATGCGATGTGTGGATGTGTTCATCTGCTCCATCACCTGACACACAGACATACACACTGCACACCTGACACACAGACATACACACTGCACACCTGACACACAGACATACACACTGCACACCTGACACAAACATTGACAAAGACGTGCTGACCTCTGCTGTGATTTATGTTTGACATCTGACCCAGATGCGATCTTTTTTTCTTTTCCATTGACTTGGCGACGAACATGTTCTACGCATACGTGAACAGTTGACTTAAGTTACCAGGTTAACAAATCACTACCTCGATCCTTTGTTTATCCTTTCTGTCCAAAATAAAGGTTTGTATCAAAATCGTAAGCCTAAACAAAACCCGAAAGGTGATATTAAATATCGGTGACATTTACAGACGGCGATATACCCAGCCAGAGCAACACTCGCCGCATTGGACAAAAACGAAAACATTCCTTGGGCCATGTACACTCATGTATTGTCACTGAGCGTCCTGTGAGTCCTGTCCTGTCATTAAGAGTCCTGTAAGTCCTGTCATCTTGGAGGTCCTGTGCAGTCTTGTTCTGTCTTTTTCCTGTCTTGTAACTCATGTCATGTCATTAAGCGTCCTGTAAGTCCTGTCATCTTGGACGCCCTGTGCAGTCCTGTCTTCTACTGAAATGTCATACACAGTCATGTTCTGTCCTCACGTGTCCTGTACGTTCTGTCCTGTCTGTAATGTCACAGTCGTGTCTTGTCTTGTAGCGTCATTGTATACGTGAATCATTTCTGGAAGCGTCTTGCATAGTCCTGTCATGTCTTGACATGCCTTCCACAGTCTTGTCATGTCTTAAATAGTATGAACAGTCCTGTCATGTCTTGAAGCTTCTTGTATTCGTCACTCACACATTCAAGTGTCTTTTACAGTCCCTTCATGTCTTAATGCATCCTGTATGTCTTTCTTTGTGTTCAAGTGTTTTTTACAACCATGTCCTGTCTTGAAGCGCTGTGTACACGTCTGTCTTGTCTTGAAGTGCACTGTGTGTCCTTTAATATCTTGAACCGTCCTGAACAGTTCTCTAGTCTCCTGTCTTGTACATTTCTGTCATATTACAAGGTGTCCCGTCAAGTCATGTCTTCTCTAAAGCCTCATGTTTACTTTTTGTTTGTTGCAGGTCACTCTGTCATCAGTTAGTGTCAGGTCACCACTGACACTGTCAACTGGACTGTGTCAGGTTCATGTCGTGTGCAGGAGGCTTTTTCCTCTGACAACATCTACAGCTGCCGCTGGACACTGGGCGATGTAGGGAGGCTCGGGTCCAATGTTTAGTAATTAAACTACAAAGAAACTAGACTAAATAAGTTAAAGCATTCATGTATGTGTACAGGGTTTTCACACGTTTTGCGGTTTGTTTGGGTTACTTTTGTTCATCTGCTATTTTACTGTACGATTACGTGTGTGCGCCGTGGTGCTGATATTCTAGATGTACAGATACCTCAAATTTCTATAACAGCTTTATCATTTTAACAGGGTATTTATTATGCACTAACTCTAAAGTTCAGGAGGAGTCGCAGAAACTCAGGAAAATGAATTTCATGCTTTAAGGAAGATATTGTGAAAAAAAAAACATGAATGAATAAGCTTGGAGTTTAAGCGCTTTTTCGGATAATTGAATAGAATTCACTTCTTTGTAGAAGACTAATAACATCACAAGTGTGTAGGTAAATTAGGTATTTAATGATTTTTTTTTCACGTATGTTTGATCGCTGCTTTCTACGTGCCGGTGTGTGAAGGTCGTCTCCTAACCTTTCGGGTGGTTGGGGTGTGTCCTCACTTTTCTCGGGGCCAGGTATTTGGTCCTTCCCTTCCTTACCTTATCCAAACCTTAGTGGAATCAGGTTCTATTCTGTCTATTCACGATACCAGGGTCGACTCGGGACAGTTTACACAGGTATTGGACGGCGAGCCTTGCGGTTTGAATGCAGGTGCTCAAACCACTTGACTACCTGCTTCCGTGTGTGCGTGTTTGTGTGTGTGTGTGTGTGCGTACCTGCGGGGATGAAAGGGTGGCTGTGTGTGGAGGGTTGGGGGTGCAGCACTCGCATTTACAGTTTTAAAGGCTGTTTACTGAAACTGAATGTCAGGAAATACACTTACACCTGAAGTTTGGGGTTATCGCTGAATGATGTCACATTTTCTGCTTTAGCAAATATCTGGATCGTTGAGTGAAGATCGTGAGCGATGTTTGTTTACACAACAATTGCCGAAAGACGTGGGAAATCACACCTACAACGTGTCTGTGTTTCCTCCTGCTACTAGCCGGTCTCCACAAACCATTGAAATAGGTAATAACACACCTGTACTACTCCAGGTACACTAGGTGCTGCTGTAAACATGTACCTAGGTCATGCCTAGTGTCATCTTGTGTAATAAATAACCTGCCCAGTAAACCTATGACACATTATCTCACCTGTGTAGATGTTTGCAATCGTTAGCTTTTTGTGGTCAGTATTACAGAAACTCAATACCACATTGGTATCCATGTTAGGCGTGATGTACGCATAATGGAAATAGAGTGGAATTATATCTGTGGTATACAGGCTCGTTCTTAGTCTTTAGTTGGGACGAGACAGGGATTAGCTTGGAGCCTAGTGGTTCTATTAATCAAAAGTGGTGGTGGTGGGGGGGGGGGGGCACTAGGCAGATGCCTAGTCTTCCTGCCCCTAAGCACGGCCCTGAGGACGATAACGAAGTTGTGCTTTGGTGGTGGTAATGGTAATGGTAATGGTAATGATTTATTTCTGACATTACGAGCTTATTGCTGTTACAAGATGTTGTGTACTAAATACAGCTTCTCCAGGGGACCTGTCCATGTTCTGCCCTCGTGTTGTGCTGGAAGGAAGCAGCTTTGTAGTTGCCTGCGAGACAGAGACTGTCGGCAGTCCGACCGCCATTGTCCGCCTGGAGGGAGAGAAGGACAGACAGAAGGTGATCAGCTCTGTACCACGAACAGCCAATGGCACGCAGTTCAGATGTCACGTGACCTGGGGAGGAGACACAAACAGCACCAGCAACTACACACTGCTTGTGGCATGTAAGGGACTATTAGTATTGTATTAGTTACAAAATTGACCTGACATCGTGGATATAGATGGAGGAATGTTTTCCTTGTAAAATGCGATGAGGTTAGCATTACCTGTGGTGCGGGGCTCAATAAGGATGTTGATGCCAGTCATAATTTGATAATTAATATAATGATTATTCATAAAGTTGTAGATAGATATCTGTGTGCTTCCACACCGACACCTGTTGGTCGTGCAGAGTGAGCTCAGCCTCAGCCCTTACTACTAATTACTGTTTATTACTCCCTTCATCGTTTACTGCATAATCATTCACTCAGTGTACACGTGATACATTCGGTGTCAACCCTCCACAGACGGCCCGGACATGGTCTCAATCCGGAGTTCGTCTCCTAGCAACAACGCAAACACTTCGCTCGTCTGCTCAGCTTCGGAAGCGTACCCCGCAGTTATCTACTCTTGGCAGGGAGCATGCGCAGAAGTGACAACAAGTGTAGGTGGCAGCACCTGTCTCATGTCTCGGCCAATCAGTGACAGCGATGTTATCACGTGCACAGCCGTCAACTCCCTGTTTGACATCTCTGTGACAACATCCTACAGTCCTGGCCTCACAGGTGGGTAAACACAGGATTTGAGAAAAGACTGAAAGCGACATTTAATGACGAATCTTAGTTTTATGGTTTTACTAATGAGAGTGTATAGCCTCTTCTTTAAAAAAGCTGTCTTTTCTCACAGGAACTCAGCCTCTAATAGCTGCAGCTGTAGGTGGAGCTGCTGCTGGTGTCATTATCTTGACTGCTGTCAGCGTTGTCGTCATTCTCTACATTTTTAGAAAACGAAAAGGTAAAGTTCTGATGGACATAAAGTCTTTGTTAAATCTGCAAATTCTCTACAGAGCATTACACATTAAAACATTGGTATCCTCTTCGGAAAGGCAAGCGACGACTTTGGATGTTATTACCTGTGAAGACAGACCCAGTCCTTGTGTAACAACTACAATGTCTGAAATCTTGCATCGTCGTTCGATTGTGACTTTTAATTCTTTATGTAAACCTTCACAGTCCCAAAAAGTCAGCTAGCTGCTCAGCAACCAAAGTTTGTACTGTTTATACTGCATAAATGTGGAAAACAGGAACATAGGTACTTAGTCCTGCCAGAATGAGAGAGGAAAAAAGAAGGTGGGTACAGTTCTAGTCACAGGCACAGAATATTGGTGTTTGGCGTATAAGTTTGGCGCATGTTTACGGTTGATATTTAAGGTAAAAAAAAGTGATAATATTTCTAGAACAAATGAGCAAAATAAAATGAAGAAAAATATAGTCTGTACTTTGATGTACATTTTTCAGATGGAATGTACGCCAGCACCACAAGGGGTAGAGAAGAGCCGCATCCTTACATGGACCTAGAGATGAGAGGTCAAGGTCACTGTGAAACAACGTCTGCAGACTCACACTCTGAACAGTCACGTGACCAGGGTATGTGGCAGTCGATGGGAAATGTTTTATTTTTTTCTTCTGTTGATGTAAGATTCCATTGATAAATTATTAATTAATTCTTATTAATTATTAAGTATTTGTAAAGATACTAAGTTATACATGTAACCCAATTTATACCGGTCTTTAGTACTCGGTGATGCACATACAGACAACATAATTAACATACATTTATGATTTGTTCCACTGGACAATAATCTGGCCTTCAGTTGACAGAAAAAGGGTTAATATTGTGTACAGTGGCACATAAGCTTACATTGAACATTCGGAGTATAATGGAAAGTGTTCAGTTTTCTTGGGTGTGACTATATAAGTTTTTCTGCAATGTTAATTTAACTTTAACTAAGTGATATTCCTCTACCTTGAATTCATTCTCTGTATTCTTGAGCGTTCTCATGTATTTTCGATTCCTCTATATGTATATATAGTATGAGAGAGAGAGAGATGGAGGAGAATTCAGTTTCTGATAAAGAGCCGCACTTTGTCTTTTATCTAAAATGTAAACTCATTTTGTTGCAATAGATGTTAATTTCAATGGTGTTTATCAGACTTGTTTTGATGAAATAAGTAAAAATCAGTTTAAATATTTCGTTTTAATTTGTGATGTACATGTCTGTGTAGGTATAAGAGGTTATGTAATTATTATTTTATTTTGTATGATAATTTCCTGTCACAGTCTGTTTTCTGAAAAATAATATTTACTGACAGATTCTGTGAGTTCTGCAGAAAAGAGGGTTCACTCTGAAGGTTGTGAGCAGGATTCGGATTTCGTTTTCCTTTATTTTAGTCAAACACGGGTACGAGAGGACAGGGCGGTGTGTGAACAAGAATATGAAGCACAGAGTGTCATCCAATATCTGAACATGACTGGAAACCTCACGACATGTCACGTGAGATGTCTGACATTTTAGTTTCAATCTTGAATTGGCTAAACGAGGACATGTCCTCATCCCGTGTCTCGCCGGAACTGTTGACAGTTGACTACAGACAAGTACCCGGATGTGTGGTGACTGGCAGTAATGATAACCTGTTAGCAGCACTTGAAATCAGAATAGTTAAAGCTTAAGTAATTAATTCTCTTCAAGTCCATTTGAAAGATGTAGGAACATGTGCTTCAAGTGTCTGGTGTATTTAAGTTGTTTTGTTGTTTACAAGAAGTCTTTCATGCTGGGTTAATCCAAAACAAAACAGGGAACAGTGTGTGGTACTTGAACTGATAACCTTCTCAGCGCTAATATGTGTGTGTGTGTGTGTGTCTACTTGACTCTCAATCGAATAATATGAAAGGTGTAGGTACCTGAATGCCAGGTACTCAATATTTAGCTGAGTACACACGTGGTTTGTACTAAGTTTACTCAGCGCTCAAAGCTCAGCCTAAAACCACGGTAACAGCTTCAGCTCTAAACAATTAGTAAAACTATTATTACAATCTTCATTATTGTGAGATTCTATAATATCCAAACAACAGTCGGTAAATCCATAATGTTTATAAACAAAAGTTACAGCTATCTGGATGACGTCACTCGTCATGTCACATCGAAAAATGAATATTCCTCACTATCATCCACCTTCTCCTCCTCCTTTGCATCATTACTATCATTGTCATATGTATCATCAGACAATTTGTCTTTTGGAAGTGCTAAAGAATCAAGAATAGTTATATAAATGGTTATATAACTGTTATATAAACATTTCTCGAAGTTATTTATTTACTACAAGCACCAGGTGACGGCAGGTACACCTCCATATCTTAGAAAGAGGGGAAGGGGGTCACGGGAAGCTAGGATGTAGTGAGGGGTGTTATAGGGGGCGCAGTATGATAAGTTTCTCTTTCATTATTTTATTTCAAAAAAGGAGGTTGAAGATCGGGACCATACTTGAACAACAGACTCCATCAGTCACCTAGTTTATCGTAGCTCGTGACAGTAGAAACACTGTAACACAAGCTGCTGATGATGGGTCTGCTCTGTACAAGCCGGATGTCTGGCATCTCCTCTGTTTATAATCCACTTGAGCTCATTTTCCTGTCAGGTCTCAGTAAATTAGTGAACTTGATACAGAATGGAATTCAGTGTCAGCGCTGTCATGCTTCACAATATTTTCATAACTTGTAACTTGAAATCTGTGATGGTACTGACACGATTAATTTTAATACTGAGTGTAACATCTGCTAACATTGCCAAATACAATGTCTGGTAAGACTTCCGAGTGTGAAGTCTGGTAACATTGTTATGTATTGTGTCTTCTAGGACTGTTTTCATGTGTGCTAAGATTTATGCCATGTTTGATAAGATTGATGAGTGTTTCATGTTGTGTCTGCTAATCGTCCGAATCAAGTTTGTTCATATTGCATGGTGCCATGTGGCTCAAGCCCGCAGTTTGGTGCCTGCGAACATTGATGTTACTGAGGTAACACTGGGACATGTCTTCTGGACTTGCAGGGTCTCGTGTCTTCTGTTTTAGTTTAAAATATACAAACACCAAAACAATCGGTTGAGTACAGTTTTATTTCTAATGGAAGCTCATTGCTCAATATTAAACATTATAGTACACGTCTTTATCCCTTCCCTCGGTGTCACGTGGGTCTGAAAATAACAGAAAAAATAAGGAGAAAAATCAAAAGGATTGTTTATAAATTTATTTTGGTGTCTATGTAGTTGTGCTTGTTTGATAACACGTAACTATAACTTCGTACTTTCATAATATCACAAAGAAACATTAATTGTGTTTATTTTATGAAAAAGACAGGTATGTTCATGCTACAGTCGTGTTTCTTCACATTTTATTCACTCACCTCTTGCTGTAACCTTGACCTTACTTTGAACCTTCATGATCCCCTTGAGGTCAGAGTATTTGTGTTCTTCATGCTGCCTGCAGGTTGTGTCGTATGTCCGGTCTGGTGACAACTTACATGACATTAAACTGATTTGGTGATTCCATTACGGAGAAGTAATTGGCAGTGTTTAGACAAGTATTTAATTTCAAACGAGAACAATGTCAGAATAATGTCAGCGCTGCTGAAACAAAGTCATTGAAAATGAGAGATAGTGTGTGTGTGTGTGTGTTTTCGTGTGCCTATTTCTATATGTGTTTGTATGTGAGAGACAGAATCTGTTTGTATGTATGTGTGTATACATCTGAGTTGACATGCTGACGGTCTGTTTACATGTTTTCTTCTTTACACACTTCTCTGCTTCTCTGTGTACCTGGTGTTAAACTGTCAACTGTTGTCTTACCTGGCAGTGTCTGTGTGTTCTCATACATCTCTGTCTGAACGTTTCCTCCACTCGCACCTTGAGGCTGTGCAGTGGGGCTGACTTCTGTGATACAGAGGTTGGTGTAGCTGTGGTCGTGAGCAAGGTGACTGTCATCCATGTGTAGGTTTGTGAAAACTGTGGAAAAAAAAACCACATTAAACCAAATACTGGGGGCAACTTTTCGAATAATAGCATGGAATGCAATCTAATGTGAACAACCACATACCACAGACCATAAAAACATGTATTACAACAGTTTATCAGCAAATAGATAATACAAAGTACATATCACAGGGATGCTATGCAAGCAATTCATTGTCGAGTGACGAGAGAGCAGCCGCAGGTCTCTGATGCTGACTGTTAAAGGAGGGGGCGGGTAAACTTACTCCCAGCTTATTCCAAACTGATTCTCAGGCCTGTCCTTTTTATTGTTTTTGTAACCACAAGCTTCCAAGAGTGATTGGAGATCGCAAATTCGTCGCTGGGTCGCACATTAGTCAGTTTGATACCAGCTACCCATTGGTAAAGTCGTGCCCTGACGATGCGGAGGATTTGGGAATGAAGACAAGAGGTCTGCCCCGCATCAACAAGGCCAGGCATGCTTTCACCAGCCTACGCCCCATCTGGAACTCCTTCAGCATTAAGACCAGCATCTTCAACACCAGTGTGAAGGCAGTCCTACTGTATGGTTCTGAAACCTGGAGAGTGACAAACACCATCAACAACAAGCTGCAGACCTTTACCATACCATGCCTACGTCATATTCTGGGAATAAGATGGACTGACAAGATATCCAACAGCTGCCTGTGGAAAAGAACCAACCACAATGCCACTAGCCAAGACATCAAAAAGCGCAAATTGGGCTGGATAGGACACACCCTGCACACACCAGCTGACACCATTGCCAGGCACACGTGACTGGAACCCTCAGAGGAAGAGGAGAATTGGGAGACCAGAGCAGACTTGTAAAAGAACAGTAGAGAGTGAGGTAAAGGACGTGCGAATCACATGAAAGCTGCCCTATACCGGGTCCGCTAGAAGGTGTTGTTTTAGCCCTATGCTCCTCAAGGAGTAACAAGGACTAAACTAAACTAAAGACACCTCACTACAGCTCTTTTCTGTGAGAAGTAAATGTGACAAACAAGCCATAGATTACTAGGATGATGTTTATGCACACTGACCCGATTCACAAGACACCAGAAAGTTAGACAACATTAGAGCTTGAGATAGAGTTGACCATAACATTATGAGGTAACGATATATAACAAGTAAGTGTATACACTTTAACTGTATGATAGAAATAGGTTGCCACCCGAACATCAGTAAAAATATCCACAAGCAGTAACTTGTACAAACTTTTGTTACAACAAAATTTACCCCCTTTCTACTTAAAAGAGTTCTTTACTAGTATTTATTTAGAAATATAAATTACAAATTATATAAAATGAACTCACCTTCGTTGCTACCCAGCGGAAGCTGCACTGAATCAGCTGGTGTTTCTGGTGACAAAGACAAACATGGATCAGTAATCAAAGAGACAGGACGAATAAAGAGAGAGGACCAATTACACAAAACCTAATCGAACAATGTAGATGTTACATAAAGAGTCAGTGATTTGAAACTACTTACTCTGTAATCTGCATTTTCGTTTTCTGATTAAAATAACAGCCACAGCGACGATGACAGCGATGCCACCAACAGCAACAACAACGCCGATGATCACGTGTGTTGGTGTCGTCACTGATGTGAAGTCTGTTGATGGATCCATGACACCGATAATCTCCGAACCTTTAAAAAAAATGACAGGATATTATTATCATCAGCCTCATTGTTGACGTGACTTTACAAGAGTAATTAAGTTCAAAGTTTCCAAAATAAAGAGATCAAAATACTAAAAAAACTACTATTAATTGTATCTTTAAAAAATTGTATGGACTTTGGCAATCAGTTATCTCACCATTTATCCGCAGTGTCACCGATGTCGAGACGGATACCCGGCTGTCGATGCTATTTATAGCCGTGCACGTCACAATTGTCCCGTCATCCTTGACGTCTAGAACAACGGTGCACGTGCTGCTACTGGCGGCGTGTGTTTCATTCTGACAAACACCTGGACTCCAGGTAAAGGTCACACCCGGGTACACATCACCTATTGTGTTACACGATAAAATCAAGACGGTTGAACCATTGCTACCTGGATGATGTGTCTCGCTAATGACGACATCACTGGGGCCCTCCACACCTGGAATACACACAGAATAAACAACAAAACAAAACGTAAATTACACGTAAAATACGACTATTCAGCATTTAGGTAACTTTTGTCACTAAATGCTCAGATTAAAACAGAAAATACCAAAAAATATGTTATGTACATATGACCAGCAGAGTGTAGGCGAAGGAGGTGTAGACACGCCCAGCCCATGTCACGTGACACGTGAACTGTGTGCCGTTGTCCTCCCGCTGTACGTTAGTCTTCACCAGCTTCTCACTGTCTCGTCCCTCCCATCTCACTGTGGCTGGAGGACTGGCGGTGTTTGTCGTCTGACATGTACAGGACAGGTCTCCTCCTCTCACCACCGAGTGTGGACACGTGGTTTTTACGTCACCGGGTTCCACTGTGTGTAAAGGAACACAATTTAGAAACATTTCCTTATTTTAAAAAAAATGTCTGCTTAACCAGAATATTTTGGACGTGTACTCTTATTCACTCGCTAGATACCCCTTCTTGTGAAACTAAGAAAACTTTATAACGAGATTTTTATAGTAATCGAAAAGAAACAGATTTTTTTTTAATGATGTCTTACAAAAGTTTCTTTTTTCTGTATTGCACCGCCATTCTTCAATGCAGAAATTGCCATTGACACCAACTTTCATGGATAGACTGCTATGAGTAATTCTGCTGTCAACGTACAACGAATACTGAGGTCTCTGAAAACAGGCGACACCCACTTGTGTTAAGGGTTAGTTAGAAATTTAACGACCAACTCGTTATTCTCGTGAATCACGTGATCCGTCTGATGATGTGGAGATGTCTGCTAAGCTCTGTAGTGTGTGTTGTTATAAGAAAGAGACTGTATCTAACAGGGATGGTTAAGCTTTGCTTTCTTTTTCTGGGCGTTGTTTAGGGTTTTTTAATAAACTAGGGAAACATTTCTAAAGACGCGGATGTAACGAATAGACAGTAAAATGATCTACCGTGATATAGTTATACTTTCTTATATGTGTGCAGGCACGAGAGGTATACACAAAAATGGTGTAGAATTTTTTTTATGAAAGAGAAAAGTGACAGAATAATAAAAAGTTTTTTACATCTAGTCCATGTCTTATAATAAAGGTAAGGTTGCATGTCCATAAGATGAGGCAATACATATCACTAATAATTACCAGGAAGGGTGATTTATAAGCACAAAGATAGGAATTATAAATGGAAAGACGTATATGATTTATTCCTACATTATTTTATTGCTGGAACGTAGTGAATCTTCTCACTGCTCTTTGTTCTTCATCTTTGTCACTATTTGTGGTGTTGTTCAGGGCCCAGTAGTTTGTCTTTGGCTGAGTTCTTGGCTTCACAAACTCTCACGGGGGAGGGGGAGCAAAGGGTGAGATTTGTTATGGCTGAGATACAGTGTGTCTTAAAGCCTTTCTTTTTTAAATAGTGTAAGAATAAAACTGCTGATGGCATTAAGATAAATACAAAAACCAGACCTAGTGTGAGTTCCTTATCAAAGGCTGTAGTAGCAGGAGGAGACACAGAAATGCTGTAGGTGTACAGTCCCCCGGCTTGTGGCAGACCTTGTGTGAACGAACACAGCTCACGACTGGCATCAAACCCTCCAAATGTCTGCTGCTTAGATTAAAGTACGCGACACCTTTGTCAAGTTTCAGAACTATTAGGACCAGGTACATTTTATTCTACATCGAAATACAAATAAACCTAAATGTTATGTATCAGATACCAAACAAAATAAACCATGAGCATGCATTAGTTGTTTGTTTTGCTTCTTTTCGAAGACGCAGTAACGTGCACAAAATAAACGTTCTATATTTTTTAATTGATGCATTTTTCAAAAAACCTTTTTGTTATGAGTGTAGTGTAGATATTCTACAAGACCATGTTACCCCTGTGTTCCTAGTCCATGTACAGGTGTAGATGTTATCAGAGGAGAAAGCTTGTTGTACACGACATGAACCTGACACAGTCCCGTCCACAGGGTTGGTGGTCACGTGACACTCACTGAGCACAGAGTGACCTGGAATAATTTTAACATTTGTGTAGACTGTAGACATCCCAATACACACAGACACATGCAAACATAGGCGTATACATATACACACGTATTTAGTGTACACTGTGCTAAAAATGAAAGAAGCAGTAATCGTCAAGACAATTTATATACTTATGCGTACAATAAAAACTCACCCGCACCGGTAAAGTACGGACTAAAAATGTCATCGACATAACTGGATGAGTAATGGTCAGAAACATCAAAGACGCAAGTGTCAGGAGGATTAATTTTTTATCAAATGTTTCTTTTTTACGTGGCAATGTTTTCAGCACATAACGGCTCTTTCATTTAAAATTACTCTCGTACAGTAATATGTATGATTCCTTCTCCTTGTTTGAAGAGATTGAGGTATAGTATAACTAAAGAGGGACACGTTTTTAAAGTGTAATTTCTACTTTAAGCGATGTTTAAAAACATTTTTGACATTAATGAACCTGTTAATAAAGATTAAAGTAAATGATCCAAACGATTCTCGTTATTAAAACGTAAGACGTTGCACCTATCGTTGTTGATTATCGACTTACTTTTGATGACGAGAGTACAGGAGGCTGTGGAGCCAGTCCCTCTCTCCAGACACGTGACCGTGAGACCCGCGTGACGTCGGTAATCAGGGACAAGGGTCAGCTGACTCTCCGTGGACTGCGGTGACCTGTTGAGTCTGTAGTCGTTGTATAAGTTATTGGTGCAGCTACCGGCAGCACTACACTCTCCGATAATTACTCCATCTCCTCGTAGCCAGGTAATATCGATTGTACTGGTGATATCTACACACGTGACTGAAGCAGGTGAGTCTTCAAATATTTCTACCTTGTTGTTGTTACAGTTGATTATTCGGAGTCCTGACAAAAAACGACGTAAGTGAATGATATGAGAGAGACCAGTTGTTGTTGTAATGAGTCGAAAGTTCTTGGAAGTTCTCAGACATATAACACCCAAACCTGTCTCTGTGTGTCTCACTGTGTCTCTACGAAACATCTTATTCCCCTCGCTCATTCCCTTATAGGTTGTTATTTGTAAGTTTATAATAAAAGTTTATTATATCGTACAATAATTGCTGTTAGCTTTACTGGTGATCTCTCCACACGTGACTGGAGCAGGTAAGTTTAAATATTTCTACCTGATTGTTGTGTAGATCCTTGCACCTTACAACACAATGGAAGCCAAGTTTATTTACATTGTAAGCACTGGAAATTAATTTCTTTATGACTGCGCATACATGTATGTGTTATCGTTGTAATGTGAGTTGCAACGAATGACTGCAAATTTTTTTAATGTTATTTTAATGGTTGGACCTTTTGTGACCCTTGTGACTGAATTTTATTTTTCCTTTCCAGCTTCAGCTTCTTCGATTAACTAGCAGACTTTTTGCCGACGACATCAGTTTGATGTCAGTCAAGTTTCCTGTTTTGTGTTTGTTTACAGCGATACGGGCCTGGTGTGATGTGGTGTAATGTGAGACTTCATAACTAAGGCAGCAAAAGGAAAAAAAAAAGGTTTACAGCCGTTAATGACCTACCCGGTGACACAATAAACTTCTGACCTTAGTTGTAAATATTTCATGTTGAAACTAAAAAGGAGGGACACGCACAACGCGGACTCTCCACTTCATGGCCATAAACAGGATAGACCCTGAACTTGGATGTCTAGAGAATGTATGTTAACTATGTAAAATTACATCAGGTAACACTCATTGTACTCACCTGTAGCTTCACGAAGGCCGTGTATCAGAAGAAACAACGTCACGTGATACAAAGCTGTGTGACGTGTGACAGGTGAACGTGTCAGGGTCGTGAGGACAGAGGTGATGTGATTAGCCATTGGTAGCTTTATACATCTGGATTCCGTGCCTGTACTTTGACACAGACATAATTGTAATAAACATCGTGAAGCTGTCCCAGTCATGATTGCAACCTTTAAATGAGAGAAAAACGCATGAATTACTGATTGACATTTAACAACAACAACAAGTATTGAAATACATAATGCAAACATGTGTAAATGCTGCATTGGTTTAGTGAAAATATAGCAAAGTACAGATAAGGTTTAACAAACCTGATAAATTGAACGGAGAGAAGAGAGCTCAATGCAATGGTTGTATGAACAGCGCGCACACACACACAAACATATAAACATCCTGACATACATGGACGTACGTGTGTTGTAGTCACACTGTGCTGCCAGTCGTGTGTCTCTCTATACTTGATCTTCTTCCTTGTCACAGTGAGTCGTCCCCTGACTGTCTTTACCTCGATCACACGACACTGGGAATAGGAAACTTGTTTTGAAACAGACTGAGCTGTACTGTATAAACACACACAAACAGTTGTCTACTGGTGCTAAGTAAACAAAACTTTATTCACTAGGAGTTATCGGCGAGTTATTGTCTCACACAAACATGAAATCCTGTAAGTCAGGAATAAAGACAGTGAACCTGTTCACTGAATGCATCGTGCCAAGTGATGAGGTCTCCGGGTACCGACACACGCTACCCGAGGAACACGAGTGAGAATGAGATCAGAAATATATGAAAAGTCGCGGGTATGTCACGTGATGTTAAGTCAAGCCATCCTCCATTTCCAAGGTAGAGACAGAAACAGAAATCACTGACAAAGACTGTTTTGTCAAACCATGTCATGTCATGTCATGCGATGTATGATGGCAAAAGGTTAGTCATTTGGGATGTTCTCTTCTACCGACAACTAGAGACATTTTAAAGTAGCGATTCCTTTATCATCGGAAAGAAAAACTGTCAAAAATAATCTTCATATGTTACTAATTAATGTTCACTAGCAAACAGTTTGTATCGCAGATTGTTTTATTTAAACATCTTGTGTTTGGTTGTGGGTCGGTGTGTTTTGTTTATTTAACCTCGCGTTTATAAAGCAGAAGTAGTAGTTGTCACTACCTGTACAACACAGGACTTGATGGAGGGACAAGTGTATCATTATTTTATCAGTCTTCTCTTCATCTACTGGAGTGATAAACTGAACATAACAAACACATAAGTTAGATGTTTTCGCTCTGAAGATGAGCTTATTGCATTTTATTTGTAAACTTGACACTTACTAATGAGAAGTACACGATCGTACACCATCTCCAGGACAACAACATCATCACCTACTTGTGTTGTTGTGTAGTGACACGAGTAGAAATACATTACAATACACAAAAGTCACTCTACACCACACAGACCCTCCCTAGCTCAGCTTTCATTTCATTTTCCGCCCTCATGTCACGTGTGCACTTTAGTGTTTATTATTATATCATGTGAATGAGAGGAAATTATAACTTTCTAACTGCAGCCTTCCTTCCTTTATGTCTCTTTACAAGTGTTGTCATCGACATCAGAGTGTACTCTTCACTGGACTTGCTTGTGTATGTGACGAATATGTGGATGTGGCCATGTGTGTATGTGTGTATGTGTGTATGTGTGTATGTGTGTATGTGTATAAGTGAGCACATGTCATACAGACTGCGTGATCACTGAAGACAGTATGAGGAAGCCAACAGAGGAATAATTCTTCTTACTACACAGAGAGGTTTAGTGTTTTCCTTTTTTTTATAGTTTTGAGTCTTTGAAAGTAAACTTTATAAGTATCGCAGCTTGGAGTTCGGTGCCATGGCAAGCGCTTAGGTGATATGGAGGTAAATAAGTAACAGTACAATAATTGTCCTCACACACAGGTGTGGTAAAGGTGAAGACAGTAGGTGTGTGACTAGTGGGACACAAGACACCGACACACAGACAGTGACACGAGGTCCGTGTAGACACGTGAGTCAGTCACACAGGACCTGTCACTATTCACACCAGCGGAGTTCAAGCCGCCAACTACAACAACAACTACTTGGAGTCCAGGTTTTGAACTTCGCCATTGAAATGGTAATCGGCTTCCTGGTCAGGTAAGTCACCTGTTGGCTGTTTGTCTCGCTCCGTCTCTCGTCACATGTTGAGTCAAGTTGAGAGAGAGAAAGTGTGTGTGACGTGTGTGTGTTAGCGTGTTCGCGTGTGTGTGTGTGAATACGGTTTAGATGACAAAACTATTCACTGTGTAAATTAGCAGTAATCTATGTCACACTTGTGTTCAGTGAATACTTGCAGCAGTTCCCAGAAACCACCTGCTTGTATCATGTATGGCAGCCCGCAGATGTCGTCCTTCTGGCTCACACTTCTGTGTAGCGCGTGTGGGACAACAGGTAATCACTGACTGCTTTTTGGCTTCGTGGAACACTTCGTGATAACTTGAGTATTTTAATACTAAATTTATTATGCAGGCTTTTGATCAGCCACTAGATATAATATACAATAAAGGTATAATAGTAAATACAACTATCTCCCAATATTATCTTTCGATGTTAGAATCCTTTAATAATTTATTGAGGAGTAGGTAGAAAAACTGAAAAAACTAAAAACAGACTCACAGAGAGAGAGAGACATGTGACCCCATTAAACGATGCTAAATAACTGACCTAACCCCACCAAAAGCCAATCACTCATCCTGTTCCCCTCCCCCGCAATACCCTAGTTAACCTAGTCGCTGTTTCATGTTTTGCTAATCAGCAACAAGGTCAGCCCCCCATTCCTGTTCCACGTACAACTCCCCCATGCAGCTTCTCTCCACCACCGTGACAAAAACCTAAACTCACAAAGTTTTCCTAAATATAGAATTAGAGCTGAATCCCAATATTTCCTGTCTTACTAGGGGATTCAGTGGTTGTTGGACTCCATTAAACGAAAATGACAGTTCACAGCGAGTGATGTCAAGTATTGTCATTCTGTGGCTTGACTAGAACCAAACTATTGACAGTTTTACATGAGACGGTACCACAACCACAGCCACAACCGCAACCACAACCACAGCCACAGATTTCTGCTGCAGTTACATGGAACAAACAACTGCAAACGTGGACACAGTATCAGCAGCCTGATGTGGTGAGCCCTCCTCATAAGTAACCATCCTTGTTTCGGCAAAGCGAGGTTAATGATATCATCTATTCTACCTCAGGGTTAGCCATCCACATCTCTACCTGCATCGTAGAATCAAATAAAGCAATAGAATCTGCTGTAAAAACTAATTGGAGCTCATATCATAAAATGATGTAGCATTCTACACATATTACTTCTAACTCATGTATTTAGTTTATGTCATATAGAGGATAACTTCTAATTCAGCTATTTTATCAATGGCATTGTTTACAAGTCCTCATGGTCCTCGCGATGTTTGATGTTAACCGCCAGCCCACTGCTTTGTTGTTTGGATGGATGGCATCTCTCATTCAACTAGTGTAAAGTTGTATTCTGGGACCCACTTTCACATTTTTGGAGTACTTCAATCTCGGGTGATAGAAAAGTCTCAGATAATGACATCTTTGTCCCCCGTTATACTCTTGAAAGACGGCACCCACAAAGGAAAGTCAAAAGAAAACAGATGACTTACACACATTAGTCAACTACAATCGCCTGCACCACCTTGAACACTACATGCAGAATGGTTCGAACTCAAACTGATACACGTGGCTCTCATTCTCGTTAGCTTTATTTACAGAAACCCTGATGACAAATAGATGTGGGCAGAGTATTTCAGCTGTACGCTGGATGATGTACTGCTTGAAGCTAAGTAATACATGCTGCTCGGTGATTTCAACTTCGACCTCTTAAAACAGAATAAACACTGAGTAGGAAACACTTCCCTCTTCAGCCTCACACAGGTTGTTGCCTCCCCCACAAGCATCACCAGTACATGTACATCGACCGTATCTACGCCATTAACCAAAACCACAATATTGAAGTATGTGTAGCACCTAGTGGCTGACGTGACCACTTCCTCCTGTGGTTAACATGGGGCAGACGAGGCATTGAACTACTACAACCTCACACAAAACAATTACCTATCGTTGATTTAGAAACATCGCCTTAGTCGCTACAGGATGACTGCTCTCCCTTACTTGATATTTGTCCGTTGATCTGCGTAAAACGTTGTGTCTAGTGTTCATCAGTCTATCTGTTATGACAGTCGCTATGTTCCTGTGTGGATTTCTGTGTCTGCACCATTCTTCGTATTTTCATGAGCCATTTTATTTCTAGTGTCACATCTGCGCCATCTTGGCAGTTTACAAAACCTTTTCCAAACCCTTTGATTATCTACAGAGGCATTCTACACAGCTTAGTCATACCGACAAAGTTAATGTTTCACATGTTGCTAGTGTCCTACCCAATAATAAAACAAAATCTATCAATTCAAATATCAACATCATGTCTGTAAATATAATAATTTCTCTGTTTTTATTACCTCGTTCTGAAATTATGTAATTTTTTTTTATTTCTACTAATTAGTCCGAGGGGTAGATGTAAAACACAGTGACTTTTGCTTCTTCTGTTAACCTCGTAAATAAAGATTTGTTCATTTGTTCATCTGACAAAGCAGACAGGTGTTCTTTCTTTCTCCGTAATTCATCGGCACTGTATGCTCTCGCACGTGTACATGTTAGCGAGTGTCTGTGTGTGAGAGAGAGAGAACGAGAGAGAGAGAGAGATGAGGAGAGACTATTTGGGGAAGTGGCAAGGAAGGGCAAGGATTTATGTTGACATATTTTTGTAAAGGTGTTTAATTAAATGGCATAAAATAAATGAAATATAAAAACAATTTCTGAATGCGGTGCATTTTTTACATTTTTTTTCCTGTTTCTTTTAAAGCTCGGCGTCAAATCGCTTAGATAGATTACTATTAGGAGAAAATTAAGGTCCGTTCTACAGAATAAAAAAAACAAAACGAATAATACTTAAATATAAAAAATTTCACAAGAACTGAGGACGAAATATTCCTGGACAAAAGAATCTTACCTACAGCCAGACTTCAAGTTTTAGTTTGCTAAAATCTATCCAAAAGTTACTGAAAACACGGATGAATTTCTCTCCTGTTTTTCTTTCCTTGAAGTTTTCTCCATAATTTTGTCTTTTTCAAGGGATTAGAATAATTAACTGCAACAACAACAAGGTAGAAATATTTGAAGACTCACCTGCTCCAGTCACGTGTGGAGACATCACCAGTGTAGCCGATGTTTACTGGCGACGAGGAGATGGAGTCAACATCGGAGATTGTAGTGCTGTCGGTACCTGTAGTCCTGACTTATACAACGACTACAGACTCAGCAGGTCACCGCAGTCCACGGAGAGTCAGCTGACCCTTATCCCTGATTACCGACGTCACGCGGGTGTCACGGTCACGTGTCAGGACGGAGGGGGTGGCTACACAGCCTCCTGTACTCTCGTCATCAGACGTAAGTTCATTTACAATCTGTCACCTGTCCTGGATTTATTTCTTGATAGGAGCAATAAAGCGACATCAAAAATGACATCAGCAAAGCCAAAGATCTTTGGAGTTATTTATCAAAACTTTGTCTTCCATTAAGATTGTATATTTTGTATTTTTTTTTACCTTTGCGTTATGATAATTTCCTACCCATTCCTTTAAATTCAAAATTATTTCCTAATATATTATTTCTTTTGTAGTCTGTGGGTTTTTTGCATTGACTTTTCTCGATTATTTGCATCCCTGCGTTGACATTTCTTTCTGTTGCATATCTGTGTATAAATGTTTGCGTATCTTACATGTTGTTTGTATTCAATGTATATGTATACATGTGTATATGTTTATAATTATTTTCTCGCACATATCTTATTTTCTATATTCTATTTTTATGTCCATATCTATTTATATTTGTACTCATAGTTCATCTTCCTTTGTGCATTGAATGTATTTGTAAGTGTTTATGTTTACACACATACATCATCTTATGGTGTCCTCTCTTTTTTGATCAGGCGTTTGGTCACTGCGCCGTACGTCCTGTAAATATGTGTGTATCGTCATCAATTTGTGTGTTTATGTTGTCTATTTGACCTCCTTGCTTCAAAGTATTGTGCCGAATATTACTCTAAAGTTTATATTACTGGACATTTCTTATACATGTACAAGCATTTAACATCGTAATATCAGTTATTTACAAGTCGAACTATTTGTGCTTTTTATTTATTGCAAATTCTGCGAGTTTTGTGAGGATAGTTTGCCTTGTAGTATAAAGTTTACTTTGAGTATTTGACGGGACGGCGTCAGCAGGAACGTTGAACATTGAATCGAACACTCAGGTTGATCATCTGTCACGTGCGTGAAACACGTTGTGTTGTGACACCTGTATACTTTCATTACTGGGAGTTCACATTTGCGATATCATGTCTGCTGTTTGTTCACAGGATTGTTATCAGTAGGAAATAGCATTAATCACAGTAATAGGTGATTGCATTCTCTCTCTCTCTCTGCCTTATTTCTCTATTTCTCACTTTCTGCTTGTGTGTGGGTTTTTTTTTTTACGTGCATGTCTGTGTCTTTGGATGTGATTTGTGTGGATTTGTGTGTGCATATGTATTTGTTTATGTATGTGTTTGCGTGCATTTATATATATATATGTGTGCTTGTAGGTGTCTTATGATGATTCCTGTTAGTGTTTCAATATTTCCCTTTCTTTTTTCGCTCTATTATTTTCAGTCTTGTAAGATTTATACTTATGATTATTATGTTTCTATTTTTGTGTTGTTTCTAAATGGTTCGTTACTAACATAGTGTAGACGTCACTGGTGTTAGTTTACAGCAGATACTTGCAGTCAGTTATGCTCTGCGCAAGTCTCTACACATAACGATCTGTTGATGTTGAGATGAAAGAAGACCAACATCACCTCACTGATCTCCTCAACTACCAGTTTAATGAGGGTTAATGTTAACAGCGTTTAACCCTAGTCTTTCTATAACAAAAGTTTGAATGAATATCCACATTCTATTTAATCCACTCATTATCCGAGTCTGACTTATATAACTTGTCAGCTCTAAACATAGTTTGTCAGAATTGTCGTGTTGATTAGCATTACATCGTCAACTAGAAAGGATGACGTCATTAACGTACCTAACAACGAGATGACATCAGGCAGCAGTGTTTACCTGTACACAGGTCTGTCGGCAAACAGGTGTGTGCTTTGTCCCAATCAAAAATCACATATGCGGGATGACGTCAGTGACGAGAGTAATGACGTCAAAGCAATAAACCAACCGTTAACAGCAGTCACATCTTCTGTATTATGTTTCTGTTGTTTTATTTCTTTCTGTGATGCAGTAATCTCAAGGCGTGTATATTCCAGGTCACTCTGAGCTCAGTGAGTGTCACGTGACCACCAACCCTGTGGACTGGACTGTGTCAGGTTCATGTCGTGTACAACAAGCTTTCTCCTCTGATAACATCTACACCTGTACATGGACTAGGAACACAGGGGTAACATGGGCTTGTGGGTTATATTTAATGAATGTCTTCTGATAAAAAATGAATTACATAGAACATTTAAATGTGTTACACTTTTGATTGTGTTCGTTGATTTTGTTGTTACTTCTTCTCTCCCTCCAAAGATAGAAATTTTGCCTGATCCTGATTTATTTTATTCTTTACCTTAAACACAGTAATAGACTTAAAGTTTTCTATTTTGTGTATAATGAAGATTGTATGTATGTCTTAAAATTATTTTTTTTACATTTTACAAAAGAGATGGATGTATTTCTAAAGCAGCAGCCATTTGGAGGGTTTGATGCCAGTCGTGAGCTGTGTTCGTTCACACAAGCTCTGCCACAAGCCGGGGGACTGTACACCTACAGCATTTCTGTGTCTCCTCCTGCTACTACAGCCTTTTCTCAGCAACTGACAATAGGTCTGGGATGAGTATTTATCTTCTTATCTCACCAACAGCTTGAGTATTACACTATTTTTTTAAAAAAAGAAACGCTCTAAAACACTTCTTTCTCTCGTTTTCGGCATATTCCACGTCTTTATATACAAAATTCTGTGAATACCAACTTCTATCTTTGTAACTGTAAACTACAATTACTTTTAGTTATATTATTTATCCTTTACTAGATCTGAAGTGTGCTGTTAGTTTTCTATGTAACAGAAGCTTGACACACCATTAGTCTCTCGCGCGCGCGAACAAGCATTTCCAAATATACTGAGGCATATAACTTCCATTTTTTTATCTCCTCGTTTTTAATAATATATTCTTGGTATATTTACAAAAGAGTGCTGTTTAAGAAACCAGAGAGTGACAATCATTGTTCGATATACTGTCCTTTTAATGACAACACCTACCACACTTTCTAAGCCCACCCTAGGTCCTCACACGGAATGTGATTCAGAAGCTTGACCTGCTGGTCAGTAGCAACTCTCGTTCTTCCCCGGTTGATAGTAAACTACAAAAGGTTGCTAAAGATTTTCCTATATACATAGACTGCTGGTAAAGGTTTTAAGGACAATGTCACAAGCTTGATTGCTCTCTCATATCACGTGTTTACAATGAGTATCATCACCTGTCAGCGACGGGGGCTACATTAGTCCTTGACCTGTGATGCTTCCACCAACATACTCAAACTTTTTATACCTTTTTTTTTTACTTATGTTGTTTTGTCTTATTCTACATTCATTGCTGATAACTAAAGCTTGAATCCATCTAAGTTTCTCAAAAGTTACCGACAATGAGGAAAATTTGTAACAAATCAGTAAGGAGAGTGGGTGTCAGGTGTTTTCATCACAAGATTTCAAAAAGGCTTTGTTTACAGGATATTTGCTTAAAATAGTCTGTCCACAAAAATTTGTGACGGTAATTCTTTCTGCATTCAAATTTGCCTCTGCAGAAAAACAAAAGTTTAGAAGATGCTAAAATGTTTCCGTTTACTCTAAAAATCGTCTACGGAAAGGCATATCTAGCATACGTCCATATATTTTTGACCAGAATTTTTCTGCAACGAGGTGTTCCTCAATTTGGTTCTGTGTAGTTGAACCAGGTGACATAGCAACCACCTGTCCACACTCATTTGCCAAAAAGATTTACAATACTGAATGTGGTTTTATGTTACACACAGTTGAACCCGGTGACGTAACAACCACGTGTCCACACTGGGTGGTGAGAGGAGGAGACCTGTCCTGTACATGTCAGACGACAAACACCGCCAGTCCTCCAGCCACAGTGAGATGGGAGGGACGAGACAGTGAGAAGCTGGTGAAGACTAACGTACAGCGGGAGGACAACGGCACACAGTTCACGTGTCACGTGACATGGGCTGGGCGTGTCTACACCTCCATCAACTACACTCTGATGGTTGCAGGTACAAAACGTATTTTTATCTATTTACCTGCTCATTTAGTAACTTTTTGTCCCCTTAAAGCTGCTAAATACTGATTGGATGTTGCCAGAGGTCGCCAACTTTCACAAAATACCCTCATTCTTTTATTTTGGTATCTGTTAATTAAGACTGAGGTCGTCATTAGTGAAACACATCATCCGGGTAGGAACGGTTACTCCTTGGTTTAATCTGTTATTGTCGATATGTAATAATTTCAATTGAATTTATAAAACCTATTTCGCCAAGTTAAACTGTTCTGAACACGTGACCATAGGACTACCAATGAACCGATTGCTTAAAAAACAAATTCTGAATCCATAAAGAGACAAAAATCTTAGAGCACTTGTCGTTTACACACTGCAACAAACATCGTTAATTTTTATTTAATTCATAATATTATTTATTTAATTTTCAAAATATGAAAAACAACGAAATCATTTCTTCTTGTCTTATTCATCGTCATATCATTAGGTTATAAAAATATCTGATGTGTCACCTTCACATTCAAGGTTCAGGGAATGTCTCCACAGCAACAGACTCTATCCTCTCATCAGCACCGACTCTAATCGGACCCATCGTCGGCGCTGTTGTTGCTGTGGTTGTAACAGCCATAATATCCATTGTTCTCGTTATTATCATCAGGCGACGAAGAAGTAATTTAAAGAGAGGTCAGTTTTTTTCACATCACATGACCTGAAAATACTTCACCCTGCCTACATCTTGACTTTCCTCTGTTTATTGTGTCATTCCATGATTGAAGAACATTATTTTTTTATTCCTTGTTACTCCTCGAGGACCACAGGGCCACGAAGAACGGGGATATAAACATTATTCAACATAAAAATGAAAAATGTATCTCTTCAATATGTTATTCTATCACATTGAGTCATATTGTGCAAATATTCTGTTTGACAAATCTGGTTTTAAATAGACATTGGTCAACAATAATCTTTGCACAATGGCATTCTTTCCTACGATGTGTTAAATAAAATTGTTTTACACAATGTATTTATGTGCTTATAATTCTAGAAATATGTGCCAGAGTCTTATTGCACAATGCCCTTCTCTACTTGTTTAGAAATTAAAAACTGGGTTAGATAAATGTCAACTGTCTTAAATGTCTTTTTATTCTGATTTATTTCCCCACATTTCATTCTCATCACACGCTTCAGAACGAAACAGGAAACAGACACACGTCGCATGTTGATGTTTATTATGATTACAATTCGCATTTTAAGAGAAATTATCCAACAGACACGTTAACATGCATAAATTTACATCTTTTAGATAAGATTCTGAATTAATGAATACACATATGTATGCTTGAGGGGCTGTTCTCAAGTTTCTGTTTTAAAATAATGTTCCTCTCGTTGTTTTTGCATGTTTCAAGCTGCATTTGTTTTACTGTTCTCAGAAGCGCCAGAGAAAACTGCAAAGATCCAGACTTGCAAGGATTCTGGTGAGTTCTTCTCTAACATCTACGCCATTATTTCTTTATTGCAAGAGACAAAAATTTAAGAATAACCACTTACATTGTCAGAGTAAACATGAAATGATGCTTCTCTGTTTATTTATTCTCTGACATTTAACTACCACAAGGAAAATGTTTGCAATTTCATATTCATAAAAAATATTGCAGACGGAGAAATGTAGAAACACAGTGAGGCCAACATGACGGACATTTCAAAGTAATAATTGGTAGTGATTACTCTTACATACCAGTAAGTAGGTTTTGAAAAAGTAAAAGTAAGTTTCCATTACATCCACTGTGATTTTACAGAGTTCGAGGACCACATCAACGAGGTGTACGACAGTTCAGAGACTGCCGGACCACACAGCAGCTGCGGTGACAACTACAGGTCACGTGGTCAGGGTACAGACAGGGAAGCCAGTCACAGGAATAAACAAGAGGTCAGCGCGCAGTATGAAGACAGTCCGAGTGGAGGATATTACAGTGAGATACGGGAGGTGGGCACTGGCAACACATACCCTCAGCCTCACCACCGGCTGTCTATGAACCCCTACAGCAACCGAGACACGGATGGGACACGTTTCTTTGGATGTCACAGTCATCACTGGATGTCACAGTCATCACTAAATGTCACAGTCATCACTAAATGTCAATGAACCCTACAGCAACTGAGACACAGGAGAGAGGATGGCTAGTATTTCAAAGTCGCAAATGAATATTGTGTAAGTTGCGGGTATGTATGGCCATTAGTGGCTGACAGCTTATAGACATGTTCATCAGTGGGACAAAACCCTGACGGCGTATGTTCCATCAGTTGCAGTGAACTATGTAAAACTGAAATACGTGGTGGACATACTGATGCTGGTGATTGTGACTTCCCATAATTATTATGCAAATCACATTGCCGCTGGTTAATGTCTGCGGAAATGGAGGACACGTGCTGATACATGAAGTGTACAGACAATTAGCAGTGTATAATAAACACTAAGGGGCCATCAGTTTATTAAAGACATCGCAGTAGTGTTCTTGGTTTATCAGCACAAAGACACAAACAAAAGAAGGATGGGTGTCTACAGACTCTCACAAACCACAAGCTCCACTTAAAGTACCCTGATAACCACTGGGAACTTGTCGAGTGATGTTAAACACAATATCATGTACCAACTTTCATGTAAGGATTCCAAGAGATAATGCCAAGTACTGAATCACACCAAAATTAACTCATCAATGGTCATACAGAAAAGTAGAATGAAGAGCGGGCTTTACCTCCTACAGGTAATTTGACCACGTGACCACACTAACCATTACTCGTGTCTTTCTCGGACAGTACTAAGGGTACGTTTCTACCCGTTTTGAGGGTTTGTCAAGTACAACAACCAACCAAAGTGCTTTTATCTTCTCATCCTTTTAAGTTTTGACTGACACGTAAGCTGTTCATCTGCCGTCCAGCAGCGAGTGAATCACCTAGGGCTCGTTACACGTTTCTAAAACTTAAAACTGTTCTGAATAGGAAAAGTTTCTAACTCTTTTTTTCCAAAAGTATCTTCTGTGTCATCTAGATGTTTTGCACAAGCACATGCTGACGGCACCGACAGTCTGTCTGAAGACGTTTTATTTTATTTTAGAAAACAAGTTTAGATTAAACATTTTTAGAACTGTGTTGTGTACTGTGTTCGTACAAACCCGAGCTAGCAATGTTGACAATAAAGCAGAAGGTGAACAACACTGTATACACCTGTAGAGAGTATTATTTCAGGATAAAGCACGATCACCTGCTTGTGTCCTCGTGTAGTGAGAGACGTAGAAATACAATCAACATTACACATTACAATACACAGCATACACTACAATACACATTACACATTACAATATACATCATACACAATAAAGCACATTATACACTACAATACACATGCTTGGAGTATTAGCCCCTCATTCAGTCAGTCGCTCTTTACTGTTTAGCTCTTCTTTAATTTTCGCCCTGACATCGGGTGTGGGCTCTGTTGCTTTTTTTGTTTTTTTGTTGTTTTTTTTTGTTTTTTTGTTGTTGTTTTTTTTTTTTAAACTTCATCCGAAGTAATTATAGCTTTTTACCTGCAGCTTCTTTTCATTTATGTTTGTACAAAGTGTTGTTAAACCTTCTCCACATTAAAGTTTCATTAGTGTGCATGTCACAAGTATGATGTGTGTGAGCGCATTTCCGAAATTGAAAGAAAGACTAAGTAATGTCTCAAGACACTGAGTGACCAGGCAGGGGCGGCAATTGTTTTCTTACTACGAGGTGTTAAGAGGTTTATTACCTCCCTTGTCTTTAGCCTCAAAGGCGACCCTTGTAAGTAGGACTGCTTGGTGTTAGCTGACACTGCAGGTACATAAATGACAGTATAGGGATATAAGTGACAGTACAGACAAATAAATAACAGTGCAATGACTGGTCTTACACATAGTTGTGGTTAATGTGAAGTCAGTAGTTCTGTGACTTTTGGGACACATGACACCGACACACAGCCAGTGACACGCGCTCCGTGTAGACACATGAGTCAGTCACACAGGATCTGTCATTATTGACACCAGCGGAGTTCAATCCGCCAGCAACAACAACAACTACTTCGCCATTGAAACGGTAATCGCCTTCCTGGTCAGGTAAGTGTCTCCTCACATGTTGTGACAAGCTGTGTGTCAAAGAATACAGTTTGTATTTCATTAGTTACTGTATTAATTACCGATAATAAACGTCACGTTAGTGGCTAATGACTACTAGTAGCAGTTCCTTATATCTGTAGCGGGAGGGCTTGTGTAGGGAGCGTGTACCGCTGACAGAGGGTTACCTCCCCCCCGCACCACCTTCCAGCCCCACACCCGGTCGCGCGAGGCAGACGACAACAGCGGTGACGTAGCGCCAAAACTTTTTAGCAGAAAACAGCGGGCAAACATTGTGACTGGTCCTGCTTGGATGACCAGTAAACATTTCGGTTTCCGAAAGGTGGCTAGGCTCCCTGTTTCTCTCTCTCTCTCCTCTCCGAGGACTTCGTTGCCGTTAGTTCCGACCAGGGTTTAGAACCCCTTTTTTCCCTCCCCAGGGAGTTATGTGCAAGGTTTTAGTAAGCTAGGTAGGTAGGTTAGAATAGATATAGTAGTTGTTTGTGTCAATTATGCAAATAAATCTGTCTTTGAACTGATTAATTACCTGTGTGAGCGTCAGTCCGAACGAATACTAGCGTGTCGTACGTCTGTCCTCGTGTGAATAGACGAACGTGTGTCACTAGAGAGCAGACATGAAGATTGCTTAACAACAGCTAGTAATGACTGACACCTAATGAGACCAAACGTTCTGTGTCTCATCTCTGTCATAGTTGTTGTACAGGTTTATTGTCAGACGTTGTGAGGTTCAGTATCGGAGGCTGCTGTAGTCTCATCATGTGTGCTCTGTGTTTCACAACTGCTTTCATTCCGTATTTTAGTGTGTATAAGACGACACAGTTCTCACTAGATGAATAATGTTGATTTATTTCACGCACACAACAAAAACAGATGTACAACATACAATCTTTCGTTCTAAACACAATTACTGACACACGTACTAACTCTATTCTCTCCTCTTTGATACTCAACCTGCTAATAACTAGCACCTACTCCTCCCGTAAACGTAAACACGAGATTCAAACATTTTATAAACAGGCATAATGGAACTAAGACTGCAGCTAACAAATATGACAACAACAATGACAACCTGCAATAAATTAAAAGCATCTATGAGGGGTTTAAGTACCTTGCTGCTAAATGGCCCTCCTCCTGTACTCGGGGTGGTCAACGCTAGTCAAGGGCCGTATTCTTGTTCGTCGCTCATCTTACCTTTACCGCAAGTCAGACCCTGTAGAGAAGAGTGAAAATGGCAGGATAGGGGAAACCCTGTAACTTGTGGCATTGTACTCTTTGACTGACCTACCAATTAGTACCTGTGACCTCCCAGCAAATGGGCTGCAAGCACTGGCTGGTTGATTGGTTAGAAAGTGCCTCCACTTTGAGATGATTTTGTTGAAGAGACAGGGCGGAAGGAACAGGAGTACCCGGAGTAAACGCAGACACTCAGTCATGCGAACAGGTGGCTTATACAGAGAGCGATATGAGATCGGAACCCAGAGCCTTTCACTGCAGTGGTGACAAGCGGGTGTTCTACCCACTATACTACTGGCGCAAGCAATGATCTCTGCTGTCGGACACTACGTCATCCGGTCTGTGGTCACGTGTTTCACCTTGCGGCTCGTGCGACAGGGTACAAGGGTGGAAAGGGGTGCAAGGAGGAGTGGACAAACTACTGACAACACTACAACTTTTTCCCCAGTACATTATTTTATGTAGAATCAGAAATCTTGAGCTTATTAATGAAAAGTGTTTGTCAGATTATTGTTTTGGTGTTTTGTGAGATTATGGTATCACAGTAGTACGACTACAAATGGACATTGACATCAAGATCACGCAAAAACGACGAATGCATAGATACGTACTGATTATATTTACTGAAATATATTAGCTCCTGACGTATTCCTGTAAGCTGTCAGAGACCCACTATCGAAAACAAAAATTAAATAGTTTACGCTGCCTCACCACCATTTTTCTGTGTGTGCGTGTGTGTGTGTCAATGAATACAGTTGAGAAGACAATTTCTTAATATCGAATATTAGAGACAATACAACTCATATCATGACCGATGAATACTCGCATCACGTTGACCTCCATGTGTCTGTAGTTTGTATGGCTGCCGACAGATGTGATGGCTGCCTCCTGGATGACACATCTTGTTCTTCTATGTGGTGCTTATGGAGCACTAGGTAATCAACAATACAGTGTTGTGTGTGTGTAATAGGTAATAAACTAGGTAATAAACAGTACAAAATAATGTTTTATTTTGTGTAGCTCTAGGTAATCACTAGCACACTGACGTGTGTCATACATCGAACATCTAGCAATCATGTCAATGATAATGTAGTGTTTTGATAGGCACTTGGTACACTCGTTTATAAAATAGTCATCACAACTAATATTCTGACTATGAATTTGAACGTTAGAATCTGAATGATGTATAATGGATAGGTACAGAAAGTGTGGAAATATATACAGAGGTTTTATACCATTTTGATTCAGCACTTATTTTCGATATTTGCTGCAACATAAACACATGTCTACATGTGTTAGTCTAAAGTCGACATGTTAACTGCAATGTCTGCTTTGTACGATATTGTCTATTTTTAATGCTTCGTGTTATTATTTAAATTCCTGGTAAAAGTACTTGAATTTCTGTCATGACATAACTGTAATGTATAGGACAACAACAAGTAATCGTACAGAAATACACAGGTTTTGACAGACATGAATGTCAAGGATGGAGTGATCATGGGGAAACCTACTGACAGAGACATATCAAGTATGACATCTCCAAGAACTGTCGCCACCTTACTGTAGACACAGTTTTATCATTTACATTCTCTTTTGAAGTTTTCGCCATTATTTTATGTGGTCTCTTTTTTGTCAGGGCTTAGAATAATCAACTGCAACAACGACAAGGTAGAAATATTTGAAGACTCACCTGCTCCAGTCACGTGTGGTGACATCACCAGTACAGCCGATGTTGTCTGGCGACGAGGAGATGGAGGCAACATCGGAGAGTGTAGAGCTGACGGTATTGAGGGTAGCTGCACCAAGAACTTATTCAACGACTACAGACTCAGCAGGTCACCGCAGTCCACAGAGAGTCAGCTGACTCTTGTCCCTGATTACCGACGTCACGCGGGTGTCACGGTCACGTGTCTGGACAGAGGGAGTTACTCCACAGCCTCCTGTACTCTCGTCATCAGACGTAAGTCTACATTCATTATTTCAACTTCATTTATCCGGTATTCTTTACAGGAAATGTGTAAGAAAGAAACACCAGACATAACAAATGTCACACTGCGGTCACGAGCGAGACTAAACCTGTCAAACAGCAAACTTCGCTTCATAAGTATCCCAAGAACCGAAGACCTTTGGCATTCATTCATTACAAAAAAGATTTCATAATGTACGCTTTCTATATTTTCTTTTTTAATGCGTTAATATACATTATAACTCTTATCTTAGGTTTTATCTAAAGTTATGTGTTAACATTTGTGGTATTTTGTGTTGATCTTTCTAATGACTGTCGATTGTTTGTTTGCATGTATACATGAACCTTTACATTCTTTTTGTCTCTATTATGGGTGTACACATATTTTTCTATTTTTCGAATTTTGTGCTTTGTAATTGTAATCAAATGTGTGTATATTTCTAATTATATATATATACGTGACTATATATGTTTATATAGTTATACATATATATCTTCTTACTTTTTATATATTTTGTTTAGTGCATGCTGCTAGAAGTCTGTAAATTTCTGTATGCCGTCGTGATCTGTATATTTTATTTTCCGTTTTTCCTTTAGGTCTATGTTCATGTTCTGTTTGCCATCTTATTCAGTGTCCTTAGGGTATTTCGTCGAAATATTTGTATGTTGTGCATGTTGTCTGTTTGGCCTCCTTACAGAAGTAATGCATTGCATAATGTTACTTTGTATTTTATGCTGGTGGTGATTTGTGTTATATACAAAATTTGTTTGGTATCTGAAGTCTATATTTACCCTGCGTGCTGCTTCGGTCTTATTCTTACTGGGAATTCTATTTTCTCTCCTCACTCTGTCTGCTGTCTCTCTCTCTGGTTAGTAGCATGAAGGTTACTTTAGCCATTACACACCATGGATCCAACAGAAACCCACATCTAGGAGTTTTGATTGAATGTTGGCATGTTGATCATTTGTGACCATTTTGTGACATGCTTGAAAGGTGTGGTGTGTCATGACATCAGATATCATTAAATGGCACTGCAATCTGTAATAGCAGTTGTGCTTTTCATGTTTGTATTTTGACCACTTAGGTAAGTACAGTTATTATAGCAATGAGAAGTTGATTTCACTTCAAGTGAACATTGTGTTCATAGCAGGTATTTATGCATTATCCATGCAGGGGTCATCATCATCATCATCATCATCATCATTTCTTGCTACTCCTCGAGGAGCATAGAAACAACAGCAACAATTTTACAGCCCCTCCTACACAAGATCTGGGAACAAGAGCTAGTCCCAGCAGACTGGAAATTAGGCCACCTGGTCAAACTACCAAAGAAAGGAGACCTGTCCAGTGCAACAACTGGCGGGAATCATGCTGGCTGTCCATCCCCAGCAAGTCCTGACAGGATAATACTAGAGAGACTGAAGAAGGCACTAGACATGAGAATGAGACCAGAACAAGCAGGGTTTCGCCAGGACAAATCATGCATTGACCACATTGCAACCCTTCGTATCATCATAGAACAGTCCATCGAATGGCAATCCTCCCTTTATATAACCTTTGTGGACTTTGAGAAGGCCTTCGACAGTGTAGACAGGGACGTCATCTGGAGACTGATGAACCACTATGGTATTCCACCTAAATTCATAAACATCGTCCAGGGATTGTACGAAGACTCATCCTGCCAAGTTATCCATAATGGCAAACTCACTAAACCTTTTGTAATGAAGACTGGTGTAAGACAGGGTTGCATACTATCACCGACAATCTTCCTGATGGTCATAGACTGGGTTATGCGTAAGACGACCCAAGACAACAACACCGGTATCCAGTGGACCTTCACTAAACAGCTAGAAGACCTGGACTTTGCAGATGACATTAGTCTCCTATCTCATCGGCGGCAGCATGCACAAACCAAACTGAGCAAGCTAGCAGAGAAAGCAGAAAAGACCGGCTTAAAGATCAACAAAAAGAAGACCGAAGTGATGAAATTCAACAACAAGCAGGAACTCCCAATTCAACTTCAAGGAGAGAACATCCTAGAAACAGACCGCTTCACATATCTGGGGAGCATCGTCAGCAAGGATGGTGGAGCGGACGAAGACATCAGAAGCCGCATAAACAAGGCCAGGCATGCTTTCAACAGTCTGCGCCCCATCTGGAACTCCCGAGCATTATCCCTTCGCAGCAAGACCCACATCTTCAACACCAATGTGAAGGCAGTCCTATTGTATGGTTCTGAAACTTGGAGAGTGACAAACATTATCAACAACAAGCTCCAGACCTTTAGCAACCGATGCCTTCGCCATATTTTGAGAATAAGATGACCTGAGAGGATCTCCAACTAACCAGAATGCCACTAGTCAAGACATCAAAAAGCGCAAGTGGGGCTGGATAGGACACACCCTGCGCAAACCAGCTATAAATATTGGTATTTATGCATATCCATGCAGGGGTAGCCTCCTGATATAACGATTAGCTCATGATTTTATGGGAAGAATAGAAATTTCCCCTCACTTACCCCTTCAGTTCTCACTTTTAGTCCGGGATGAACTTGGCACAGAATGCAGGCATTTTCCTAACAAAGAACTGAAAGAATACCTGCATTCTTTTACTTTAATCATTTATTTCATCGTCACACATCCCTTTTCTCTTCAGCTTAAAATATAGACTGTCCGGATTATTTTATTAATGAGCATAACAGAAATTAGTAGACTGGATAAATTATGATATCAAATAACGGCTGACGTTTGTTATAAACCTACTGTGTTTTTTCTTTGTTTGTTTGAGGGGTTTTATCATCATTTGGATTTTTCAAAAAACGCAAAAAGTGGGCGGATGGCGAGTTATTTACTGTGTGTGTGCGAGCGTGCCTGACGTCGGCCATTTTCTCTTTGATGTGCCGGCGCCTTTGAGCTGCTCCTCTAGTGTAGACTGTGAAGTGTAGGGACGATAACATAAAGTGATGTTTACGGCTGTCTTACATCTCTGACTGGGTCAGAGGGAACCTGACAGTTCTCACTGGTGCTGTCTTGTGAAATCCTGAACAGACTTAAATTGTGAAGTTCTGACCACACGTTGAAAATTTTAAATTATTCACGTAAAAACCTGTTGAGGTGAGTGCGTCTCACTTTTCTTTGCTCTTCTTTTAATCTTTATGGATAAATTGTGCTCGAATGTAAATTATTCTTTTGGGAACATTTTATGATTAATAGTACTGTATATGATTATTAGTTTTTAAAAATTGCATTCTGTCCAGATATTTTTCTTTTGTTCTTATTTGTGTTCGTCGTATTGATGTACAAGTTCTCGCTGGACATGAACAGAGGCAGCAATCGGGAAAAGACGGTTGTGTTTGTGTTTTTCCATGTTGGAGCTCATAACCTGACCTAACGAAAAAATTGTGTTGCAAAAAAGGGGGACATGATTTAATGCGTTTTAGTTTGTCTGTAAATAATCACAATACTTGTATTGCAGGTCACTCTGTACTCAGTGAGTGTCACGTGACCACCAACCCTGTGGACTGGACTGTGTCAGGTTCATGTCGTGTACAACAAGCTTTCTCCTCTGATAACATTTACACCTGTACATGGACACGGAACACAGGGGTAACATGAGCTTGTGGAATAGGAATTCTAGGTTTTTAATAAAGGTCTTCTGAAAGATAAGAAAGATGTATGTAGAACATTCATAAGTATAAATCTTTTTACTTTAGCCGTTGTTTTTGTTTCTGTGCATTTAGACAAAAAGAATAAAATATTGCTTGAATCTGACTTTTTTTATTTCTGTGCTTCAAACATGCTGAGAGCTTTGTATCTTTTTATGTACTTGAGTTTTATGTATGTCTTTAAATTTTACAGAAGATGTTATGGACGTATTTCTAAACAGCAGACATTTGGAGGGTTTGATGCCAGTCGTGAGCTGTGTTCGTTCACACAAGCTCTGCCACAAGCCGGGGGACTGTACACCTACAGCATTTCTGTGTCTCCTCCTCCTTCGACTACAACTTTTTCTCAACAACTGACACTAGGTCTGAGATTTGTATTTATCTTCTTATCTCTCCAACAGTTTCATTCTTACACTTTAAGACAACCAAGTGCCTCATATTTCTCTCTCTCACACACACCCTCACACCCAAACACCCGGTTATTATTCCCGGATAAAGAATCTTGAAATAATGTGAAGATAGTTCCCTACTGTTTCATCTGCAAAACATTTTGTTTAATCGCGACACCAGGTCTGTGTACTTATCAAGTACCCTTTCTTCTAGTTACACTTAATGCCATTTGATTTGTGTACATTAACATCTTTACCATTATTAAGACAAGGACAGAATGTATACAAAAATCATACTTTAGTCTTAAATTTTTAAAAATTGCCACACCATTTATCTCCTTCCCTCTCTCCCTTTCACGTGGGCGCCCAAACATAAGAACATTCAAATATGTTGCGGCATGTGATTCCCTTTCTTTAACTCCAGTCCTAACAACGTATCCTCAGTTTACTCACAAGACAGAGCTTTGAAAACAGACGAGAGCTTCCTTGACCATTACTTTTCGCTCTTGTTTTGTTTATGACAACACCGACTACAGAGTTCACAGACCTCATCAGATGAAACACGTGATTCAGAAGCTTGACGGAGTGTGTAGTCTCAGGTATCGTCTTTGTCCGGTTGATGATGAACTGCAGGTGTACTAAGGGTATCCATAGACGGCTGACGAACGTTTCTTGGAGGATATCATAACCAGTACCCTGATTAATACTAGACGTAGTGTCGATAACCCTTTCTGCATTAAAGGGGGCGTTGTACAGAAAAAATATTTTGGAAGATATTTGACATCGGAAAATATGTCGGTGGTTTTTATTTCATATGAAAATCCCCTATAGATAGCTTTATATAACAGGCAGATATATCTAGCGTGTAACTCATAGTATACGTCCATAACATTTTCATTAACCATATTTTTTATCGATAAGAAATGTGATCCCGAAAATATTCTGTTACGTACAGCTGAACCCGGTGACGTAACAACCACGTGTCCACACTGGGTGGTGAGAGGAGGAGACCTGTCCTGTACATGTCAGACGACAAACACCGCCAGTCCTCCAGCCACAGTGAGATGGGAGGGACGAGACAGTGAGAAGCTGGTGAAGACTAACGTACAGCGGGAGGACAACGGCACACAGTTCACGTGTCACGTGACATGGGCTGGGCGTGTCTACACCTCCATCAACTACACTCTGCTGGTTATATGCACGTCACGTACTTTCCTACATTTTCTTGATTCAACTAAGCATTTCTGAAATTTTTGTCGTAATGTTGATTAGATAAAATAAGTCGGAAAGTTATTTTCATCTGAAACAGCACGCTTCAGTTTAATAACACGTGAGATGTTAGTCTAACCCATTATCTGGTTTTCCATCAATACTCGTGACATTAATCTTCAAACTAGCTTTATTTATTTACAAAATAATATATTGTATTAGAATGTAGGATAATAGTTGAAAAACATTATTAAAATATATTCGTGTTATTAAGTATAATTAACGTTTTCCTTTGTTGCCAATTCTTTTATTTTGTTCTGTCTGTATTCCAGATGTGGAGGGACCCAGTGATGTCGTCATTAGCGAAACACATCATCCGGGTAACAACGGTTCTAGCGTCGTGACGTTAAGATGTAACACAACAGGTGCTGTGTACCCAGGTGTGAACTTTACCTGGAGTCCAGGTGTTTGTCAGAATGAAACTCACGTCGCCAGGAGCAGCACGTGCACCTTTACACTGGACGCTAAGGATGACGGGAAAAGTGTGAAGTGCACGGCTATAAATAGCATCGACAGCCGGATATCCGTCTCAACATCAGTGACACTGTGGATAAATGGTGAGATAATTGCTGTTTTCTATCTTTCTTATAAATTTAAATAAAACTAAATGCACTATCTTCATACTGTGTGTTTCGATATTCATTTCAGTCATTTAACTTTTCATTAACCTTCATTTAAGCTGTTATTTGAATGTTTCATTGTACTAATATTCATCATCGTCAATCATCGTCAATGAATGTGTAAAACACATTTCTCCATATGTATGCGAGTTCAATGCACTGTGCTCACAAGTCTGCAAATCCATCCACAGTTTAGCAGACACCAAAGCACGGAATATAAAAACAAAGTTTAATTAAGCCTCAACATACATGTCAGACAGTAGCAATAAAAAGTAGCAATGACCAAGATAAGGGAGTGAGGAGTGAGGTGAATACAATAGTTAGTTAGCTACTGTGTGTTACAATGGATTCTATCTCAACCAAGTACTGAACACAACAATATTTCTACAGAGTCGTTTTCTTCAACACTGTAAACCAACAAAACAATATTCAAACAATATTCACAGAAGTTAAAAAAAAAAGTAAATTTTAAAAAACTGTTTATATTTTTTAACATTTTTGTTCTTTTTTCAATCAATCAAACTGTATTGTCTGTATAAAGCACACGTTTCGAACATAAGTGTCTTTTTGGGGTCACACAGGAACAATTACAAATGAACACATCATGTCACACGTTTATAATACATATAAACACACATATCTACACACATGCGAGCAACACACACATATAGACCCCCTAAGAATACAACATAATCTTTCATAATCATCCACCGCTGATGTCACGTGATTTTGAGTGTCAGGGGAGGGAAGCGTAGAGACGTCAGGCTTGTTTGTTTGTTTGTTTGTTTGTTTGTTTGTTTGTTTGTTTGTTTGTTTGTATTAGCATTAGGTTTGACAACAAGTGTACTTCAAGTGAAATACATACTTGTAGAATATCTCAGAATTATCTCAGCAGTACTAACAGTCGGTGTTTACCTCCACATCCAAGGGGCAGGAAACATCAGTGTCATATCGACATCAGGCTCCCAGTCATCAGCATCGGCTGTCGTCGGACCAATCGTCGGGGCTGTTGTCGCTGTGGTTGTAACTGCCGTCATCGCCGTTTTGCTCGTTATTTTAATCAGAAGACGAAGACAGAAAATAAAAAGTAGGTAGTTTTCTACATCACGTGATCTTAAAGTACTTTGTCCTCTTGTCATTTTGATGTTCTTCTCTCATTGTACTTACACGTCTTACATCGTCAGTGGGGATACTTTAGGGTTCTTCAAAATTAAGTGTCAAAGACACTCTCTGTATGATGACATTTGTTCTTTATTCATAAAGTATAAAGACGTTAGAACTATTTTTGGACATTGTTGCTTACTCCATATTAAAAATAGAACAATCTGTCATACAGATGATTTGAACACAATGCTCTTGTCTTCTTAAACGTAAAATAGAAAAAAGTGTCAGACACAATCTCTTTGTTTAAAATCCTCTCTGTTTAATACAAATTAACTCAAAACATTCCATGAAATTCTTTCATGCTTAAACTTCAACTGATTAATTCTTTTTCGTGTTTATCATTTGGTCAAAACAATCTGAGTGTCTCTTGTTCACTTACAATCACTTTTGTCTGAAACTAATGGATAGACCCTGGGTGGATCTGTTTGAAGATTTTTCAGGCTGTAGATGTTTGCATAAAAAGATGTGTCTCTGTATTTACCACTACCACTACCTACCACTAACTAGTTTTTTAATTGTCAACTTTAAATACTGTTTATCTTGTTGTCTTCTAGAACTACTTTAGTTCTTTAATTTTAAAAGTGAGGAGATGGTTGTCAGTCTGTTAATGTTCTGCTCTGAGAGTTGACATTACGAGTGGCAAGATGGCCGCGGGGTGGCTTCAGTAACATGGTGCACGTGCTCATGGTCTCTCCACCTTTACATCAGTGTTTGAAATCCATGTTTTACCCTCGAGGTTAGATATTGCTTGACTTGCTATTCTCATCTTTTAATTAAACACGTCTGCTATTTTTGTTTTAATTTTTAAACCAACAATTTATTTTTTTATTTTTGTCAGAAACGTCAAATAAGTTGACCAAGAACACGCCGTGTAAAGAATCTGGTGAGTTGATATCTATGTTGTTATCTCCTTCACTAATGTTGACAAACCATCTGACTCTATATCAAATACAACAAGAGACAATGCAAACGCGCTTTTCAAAAGAAACAAAATGGAAAACATAAAAGGAGTACAGATAAAAGGTAGTTTTATGCTTTTGACAGCTTACTTTGCTAATTATGTATCAGTTCTTCTGGGATATCTACCTGACACACAAACACTTGTTCCTCTGCTCGCGTCCATGTTATGCGTGACATCACGTGACCTCTCTCTCTACATGTTCTACAGAGTTCGAGGACCACATCAACGAGGTGTACGACAGTTCTGAGACTGCCGGACCACACAGCAGCTGCGGTGACAACTACAGGTCACGTGGTCAGGGTACAGACAGGGAAGCCAGTCACAGGAATCAACAAGAGGTCAGCGCGCAGTATGAAGACAGTCCGAGTGGAGGATATTACAGTGAGATACGGGAGGTGGGCACTGGCAACACCTACCCTCAGCCTCACCACCGCCTGTCTATGAACCCCTACAGCAACTGAGACACGGATGGGGTGCTGAGCCTTTGGTGTCATTGGATGTCCTGACATGATGTAACAGTCATCACACGATGTCACAGTCATCATCGTTGTTGTTGTTGTTGTTGTTGTTGTTGTTGTTGTTGTTGTCGTCGTCGTCGTCGTCGTCGTCGTCGTCGTTGTTGTTGTTAAAGGTTACTTCTGTTACGATCTTTTGAACTGGCAGATTTCACTGTTTACTTAAACTGTAATTAAACTAATGATTGACACAAACATCATGTCCACCTGTCAACTCACGCCATCTAGCGGTGTCAGACAAATGAATTCAAACATCACGTGACTATCGACGCGACTCTCTTGACTAATACACAAGTCACAGGTGAAGGAGGAGATTAAAGTGTACTTGTATTCCTTGACCTCTACCTCCAGGTGTCAATGTGACCATAATTATTACCAGGTAATCATCAGCCCCGCTTGTTCGGTCCATTGTAAGAAGTCGGTGCCTGTCGTGTTGAGGTTTATACATCCTACAAATGAACTTTCCTTCTTACTTCTTGTGATACTTTTTACTTAAGGTGTTGTATGTCAACCATGCAGCCGGCGATCACCCTGTACGCCTGACCCCAGGGTCATCTCCACGTCAGGGGCAGACAAGGACCTCAAATATAACAAACACGAGAGAGTTGAGAGAGACAAGCACGCTATGGTTTGATTTTTAGTTTTATATTTATATATATATACACCGTTACATATACTGTACTCGTGTTTAAGAAATATTCATGTCCAAGGTTTAATATGTATGAGCAGATTAAAAAACAAAACAACACTTGTTTGTGTTCTCGTGTACTGACAGACACCCAGATACAAACACCCTGAATTGTTTTCCTCTCCCTTCCCAGGTGGTTCTACCCGGTTTATTTATAGACTCCCTCTCTCTGTGCACCTTTCTTGTTCCCTCTGAGGTCACCGCCTGCCCCTGGGTGCACTTGATTGTTTGTTGTTTATTTAGTACCGTTTGGAATTCAGTAAACAGGAGTTTCTAGCACGATAGACAGTCTTGCTTTCTTTGTGAGTGCTTGTCAGGGTGTTGTCAGTGACTTGTCATGACATTGACTGTACGGTCTGTACCTACTCCTTGTACACGGTGCTACCTGCGTGTGTGTGTGTGATAGAGGATATATATATATGTGTGTGCTTATGATCGCTTTTTACCGAAAGGGAGAGAGAGACTGCATGATCACCCAATGTGTGACGTCATTTTCATTATTTCCTTCCTTTCTGCAAATCCACGAACAGCTTTTGTTTTTCGCTTGTAACATTTGTAGTTGCTTGATGTCACACTCCATTCTCCACACCACCGCGCGTATTTAGATGACAGTGCATACATGACTGTGACACTCTAGTCACATCAGTGACAGTGTATTACATGACACTGACACAACTCAGTGAGTGAATGTAACAATGAAGGCCGTAGTGTTGTGACCAGCGAGACACACGACACCAAGTGTGACACACACCAGCACTGCCTGCGACACGAGTCACCGGATAACAGGATCCAGTCCATCGCTCAAGCGTGAACAGTTGACACTGGCATGACAAGCGGCTGTGAGACTCACGTTGGCAGCGGCGCCGTGTGGATGTCAATAGGCTTCCTGGTTGAGGTGGGTGTCAACACTTGTTAGTTTACAGTACAGCTGGTCTTACTGTCTGTCAGTATAGTGTGTGTACAGTAAGCACATCGCGTGTACAGTCAGTACATCATGTATAGTCGGTACATTGTGTGTACAGTCAACACATAGTGTGTATATTCAGCACATAGTGTGTACAGTCAGTACACCGTGTATAGTCGGCACATCAGGTGTATAATCAGTACATCATGTGTACAGTCTGTGTATCGTGTGTGCAGTCAGCACATTAATTCTGTGTACAGTCAGTATATTTTGTGTAAGGTCAGTACACCGTGTGTACAGTCAGTACATCGTATGTACAGTCAGTACATCTTGTCTACAGTCAGTCAGCACATCATGTTCAGTCCTGTGTTGACAAGTGTACTCAGGCTGTAGATGTGTAAACACAGTCAACCAAGTGAGTTGACCAAACAAGGTGTCAGAGAAATGTTTACTATATCGTCAGTCTGTCGTCAATACTCGTCATATATCAGTAAACGATTGTTTTTTCCCGTTACAGTGCATCTACACACATCAATAAGCTTAGAGGAATAACAGAAGAATGTACAAGACATGTCTGCTCACAGATATACAGAGGTTGTACACAGATAAAGTGAGAAGACCAAAGTTGATGCACAGAGGTGGCCTGACTCTTATTGTATATGTAGACAGAGGTCTCATAGGAAACAAGTTGTTTGCCACATCTAGATAAGTGACATCACCATGTCTGAACATTCACACACAAAGGAAACAGTGGGTTAAGCTGTAACGGATACCGTACACATCATAGACACCTGACTACTTATAGTTGACAATCTTATTAGCAAACATATGATGCCTATAACAAATCAAAGATTTAGAAACTTTCCCTTTCTCTCTGCCTATGAATAAGCTTATTCTGTGAGAGAGAGAATACAATTATTGTCTTTCTGATGTTCACAGCTGTCTACGAGGTCAACATGAGGTCAACAAGTACTGACAGCTGCCCCTTGACATCAATGTGTCTGTGACACTCATGGCAGCCTACAGATGTCATGGCTGGCTCCTGGATCACATTCCTTGCTGTGCTGTGGGCCGTGTGTGGATCTCTAGGTAATCACTGACACACTGTTACGTGACATGTATGTGACATTAGGTAATAGATATTAAGTCTGCCCACCTAAATAAGCCTACAAATAATGGATGATGATAGAAAGAGCGAGGAAAGCAGAATAATGTTTCCTACAAACATTCATTGAAATTATTTACATCTCCTAAAACTGATTACAACAGACACTGATCTCTATCATGTCTCAATATCAAGTTTTCTCTGTTCACTCACGTTGTCAGGAGTGCGAATAATCAACTGCAACAACAACCAGGTAGAAATATTTGAAGACTCACCTGCTCCAGTCACGTGTGGTGACATCACCAGTACAGCTGATGTTGTCTGGCTACCAGGAGATGGAGGCAACATCGGAGAGTGTAAAGCTGACGGTAGCTGTAGTCCTGGTACAGCCTTATTCACCGACTTCACACTCAGCAGGTCACCGCAGTCCACAGAGAGTCAGCTGACCCTTGTCCCTGATTACCGACGTCACGCGGGTGTCACGGTCACGTGTCTGGACAGAGGGAGTGGCTCCACAGCCTCCTGTACTCTTGTCATTAGACGTAAGTCAACAATCATCATCTCAATGTTACTTGTCCTGTCTTCTTCTGTATGACTGTGATAAAGTAACATCACACTCAACATTTGTCACATTGTCGTGATGACGAAAACCAAACACATCAAACATCGCCTTTTTCATGAAATGAACATCTCAACAAAAAAATCTATTTCATGAGATGATCATTTGCACGACTAAAGACCAGTTTTCTTTCATCAAAGTTTTCCTTCCTTAATGGAGATTTCGTTTGCTTTTTCTTGCTCTTTTTTGAATAAATTTTTTTACTTATTTGAGGGGAATTTTATTCATTTAAAATTATTTGTCATTACTGTGGTAATTATGCAAGCTGACTGCATTGGTGTCTCTTCTTTACTGTGATTCGATCTGCCTTTACCTTATAATCGCCACGTTGCCGGTGAGTCATGTATTTTTGTGTAGATTATCTTAAGTCTTTATGTACAACGTGTATATAGATACATGTACGCACTTTCATATTTTATTTGTCATATGTGTGTATAGGTTTCCGTTTTCTTACTATTTTCTGTTGTGTATATCTATTTATATCTGTATATATATATAGGCGCATCTTATTTCACGTGTTTTGTATTTACACCACCAGCATCTGTATCAATCCTTTTCAGGAAATTATTTGAATGCTGTTGTACTTAGTGTGTATAATTTAGTATACAGTCGCAATCAGTTTATTTTCGTTTAATTGTTTTCTGTGTAAACTTTGTCTCATATTCAGTGTACTTTTTGCATTACATCCTAATATCTGTATATTTTTAATATTTTCTGCTGGATACCTTGCATTTTGTCTCCTTTGTACGCAGTAGGACATGTATTTTATACAGGACTTGGCTGTTGTATTTCAATATTATTTACCTACTGTCTTTGCCCCTTGTGCTACATATTTACAAATATGATAAATCGTAACATCGTTTGTCAGAGAAGTACCATAAAAGTTTGCCTAAGCTCTTATCTTTCACATTGGCTACAAGATAAACAAGTGTTCAATCAAACATCGACATCTTAAATGCCTGTGATATGTTTGAGTTATCACATCAGTATACGTGTCTGGGGCTGCGGTAATTCTCGGGACTGTTTAAATATCATTCCCTTCCCCTCCACTCCGTCCTGTTTCTGTCCGTCCTGTCCGGCGTTCACAGCAGATTTAAGGTCATTCATGCAGGAGTAGTTTTCTGGTGGAGTTGATTTTTCTATGAAAAAATACCCAGAGAATAATGACTTCACTGAACTCATCATTTCAGCTACAACTGTGGGGGACTGAGCTTGAACTATAACAGTTTTTCATCAAGAGAAAAGGGGTGCAACTTTTTTAATAACCGTTTCTTTCTTGTACGCAGTTCTTTAAGTTCTGTCTTACTCGTTAGCTCGAAATATTGAATTTGTTTGTTTGTATTAGTCTTTTGATTGTATTACATCACGAATGATAACATGATAATGATAAAATGATAACCCTGACGAACAATCAGGTGACTTCGTGAAGCCGTGTTTTTATTCAGACAGCAAAGATCCACTAACTGATGATGACCACACCATTGACGAGAGTAAAGGCATCAAAACAATAAACAAATAACTGACTGATGTTGCTGCATCTCCATTGAGTTGTGCTTGTGTTGTGTTAGTTCTGTACATCTATGTTACCTACATTCCAGGTCACTCTGAGCTCAGCGAGTGTCACGTGACCACCAACCCTGTGGACTGGACTGTGTCAGGTTCATGTCGTGTACAACAAGCTTTCTCCTCTGATGACATCTACAGCTGCAGCTGGAAAATGAACGATGGAGTAATACAATGTTACTAATTTATTTCTTCTTTTTTTTTCTCAAAGCATGCTTTTTTTTAATCACAGATGTGCGTTCTTCTTGAGAAGTTGCACAGTTGTTATTAATAACATTATCTTTTTTGTTTTACTTTCCTAGTTAGTTTCTTCTCTGTGATGCTATGTTGTACATAAGTTCTTTGCCTTCTAGTTCATTATCCCCGTGCCTTACCTAAGATACCAGCTGTCCACCCGACATGTTTATGTGTTATTTATTGTTGTCTCTGCTCTTCCTCACAGCAGCAGACGTTTGGAGGGTTTGACAACAATCGTGAGATGTGTTCATTCACCAATAAACCATTGCCACCCGAGAAGGGAGTCTACACATTCACCATAGTTGTCTTCCCGCCGCCTACCACCGCATTTTCACAGACTGTTACAACAGGTTGACACTTTTGGCCATCATCACCACTACAACTGCCATCACTACCAAAACCACGACAATTTTGCAAGCACTTCGACAAAGCATGAATGAAAAAAGTCAAACCTACCTCTACCCACCTATCCACACACTTACATGCATGCTTACACATTTATATAGTCACACAATTCTATATACAGACATATGAGCATACAAACTTACCTCAAAAGCTGTCCACCTATGTACACTCAGTGTTGTCATACCATGTACCTTGACCTGAACTACAGTTAATTTGTTTTTCAGGAAGTGTTTTTACTCCTGTCACACTATCAACGACACCAAATGTTACAGGAGCAGATCATTCCCACGAGCCACCAGGCTCCCTGGTGTGGATTATTGTGGGTGTTGTTACCGCTGTCGCTGTCGTTGTCATTCTCATCACTGTGATCGCCATTGCCATCAATCGACGAAAGTGCAAATTTCACGGTTAGTAGCTCATGGAATGAGTGAGTAGACTTTGTGTAAGTGGGTTGTCACTCTGACAATTCATTGACCATATCTCATCAAGATCTTTCCAAATCAAAGCTTTCAATTATCATCATCGTCGTCATCGTCATCATCATCATCATCATCATCTTGTTATTATTATTGTTATTGATAAGAAATATAATCTTTTTTCCTCTTCTATTTACTGTCTGTATGACTTTCTCCAATCTTTCTTTGTGTCTGCCACTAAACGCAGCGTAGTTCTCTGAATTCTCTGCTCTACTAGTTCACTCCCACCTTTCCATTCGTGGTTGTCATCCCTTGATGGTGAAGTCTTTAGGGTTGTTGTTGTTGTTGTTGTTGTTGTTGTTGTTGTTGTTGTTGTTGTTGTTGTTGCTGCTGCTGCTGCTGCTGCTGCTAGTAGTTGGAGGAGAGTTGCAGCAGCAGTTGTAGTCATATCACCTGACAACTATATTAAAGACTATTGCGCTTTAAAACTTTAATCTCTCCATTAGTTTTTCTTCATAGTCCTTGAACGAAAAATCGTTTCCGTTGCAGCGGTTACAAAGGGAAAGCCCAGCAATAAAGAATACGATGGTGAGTGGTCTGCTGACCCTAGTGTACATGACTGTCAGTTAGATGATGTACAGTAATGACAGACACGGAGTCTTGTGTGACAGGACCGCCATGCTTTGTAGATGGACTGACTCCAGTGACATGGCAGTTGTTCTTTACATGTCGACAAAGACGATAAAGATGATTGTTTGTGATAATCTTTGTGGTGCAAAATTCCACAAACACACAGCAGGAACAATGACAAATTCATAAATCCGGAAACCAAACATGCTGAGATGATTCACATTAACTCTGTACAGTTCAGTCGAATATTGATTGCACAAAAACATTCCCCAGATGATCATCAACAAGTCCTGAACCGTGAAGAGTTAATGGTGACAAGAGGACAGCAGAGGATTTCAGTCATCTGCTTCCTCTACCCTTTGTCCTTTATCCTCACTTATCTGTCAATCCACCCTTCCAACACTTCTTCCTACTTTGTCACTGAGACCTGGTTGTTTAGGACTTGTACAACTAATCGGTTTATGTCAAAATGTTTTGCATTTCCATGTACGTCCACGTCTTCACTTTTCGTGTTTCCAGACTTTGAAGAGGACATCAATGTAGTTTACCATCCGGCAGACGGTCAATGTCCACAAGTTACAGGTGAGTATCTTACCTCTACGAAGCAGATAAACGACTTTTAATTTAAAAATTTTGTATTAGACACATAAATATACTCCCGGGTTAATCAATGGTAAGTATACCAAGGACATAGGATTTAATTCATCTTGAAGTAAAAGAAAAGTATCTGTTGCATGTTATTGAAATTACCAAGACCTAGTGACTCGTCTTCATCGTCATCAGAGAATTGTAAGTGGCTCGCCATGTTTAGGGCATGAGTAGAAAGCCTGTACCCAGCCCTCACCTTCCCCTGTCACTGACACTGATTATTGTTGTCTGTCTCAGATGCTGAGCAGCATTATTATTCAACTCCATTCGATGTCACATCTAAGATGTGGTCAGCCACAACCACACCCACTGACATCATAGACAAGGAAGGACCGAGACACGTGACAGCGCTGTATGACTAATCATCGCATCCTGGCGCCGTGATGACAGGGTGGGACGATGGAACCTTTCTAGGAACTGGGTGAGCAGGAACAATGGAACCTCTCAGCCACCCACGAATGTCACGTCTCCACGGAACAAGAAAACCCTTTTCGTGATTCATGTGGGTGGTGCAAAAGTGAAATCTTTAAGAGAAAACTCAGATGTAATGCTGAAAGAGGACAAGGAACTTATATCAAGGACAAACCTAAGAAAACCAATCCATCTTCACCAGGATTCACTGTGTCGCTCACACAACCGCCGACGCACAAAAACTCCGAAAGAATGAGACATTATAGACAGCCTCGCCATTGTGATTGATGATTCCCGTGGCTAACATCTTCTTTTTGAAAGAAAGTGGAGAGGGATTCTGTGGGCTTTCACATTTAATAAAAATACCCAAATTTTCTAAAACCCTTATGTCGATGTGTAGTTTCATGCATTACGGTTTTAATTTTGACAGAATAGACATCCGCCTACAGTTCTTGTCAGATTTTTGCTATTCCAGTAAACACGTTGAGTTCCTCCTCAAATGTAAGATGATACTCGTGTGCATATTTGTGTATTCCTGTATCCGTACCTACTTGAATAGTGAGCAATTGGTGTTGTTCTCATTCAACTACATTTTACAAAGGGTCGGTGACACTAGTAAATGTGTAACATGTCCCACACACAGATGTCTAAAGATGTCGCTAGTTGCCAGACTTAATTGTGTCCTACCCTGGCCACAGTTTTCTAGAGACCAGAGGCGGAAGCTCGTGTCACGAGGATGATAACAGTTTTCCGCTGTCTGCACATCAAGAGGTGGATGATGACTGTAACGATGGACGGATGCTCACTTCCTGTTTAGATGTCAGATGATGAATCACAATAGCAGTCACCATGACAACACGTCGACAGCTCATGGCTTAAACCTCTCAATGTACAGCGCCACCTGCAGCACTGACCTCAGGACAATAAATTGCTGGAAAGTCTGAGCATCGCGTAAACTTGCCAATGATTTGCTTTGAAACAACAGTACTGATGATTGTGACATAAGGCAAGTGTTGGCCTTATTCCCAAAATGAACAATCCGTATAAGGTTTAGTTCCGGTTGAGAGATTTAAATATACTTGGGCGGGAGCCGACATGAAGCTGTCTCTTGTGTGTTTTCTAACTGGACAGTTTAATGAGTGCCACCTCTAATACCCACAAACCAATAACACAACATGGTGTCAGAAGTGAGCAGCAAAGTGCTAGCTGTGTGATTTCTCCAGAAACTTTCAGGTGGGCACGTTTTTCTCATTTTGAAATATTGCGTCGTACGTTCGCAAAGTGACATTTCTCGCAAGATGGCAGAGACACATCAGAGAAAACACTTCACTGCAAACGTTCCTGTTCCCTCAAAGCTGGATTTGTCTTCTAACATTGAAGTAAATTGGAAAAAATTTATTCGTCAGTGGCAGAACTATGAGGTAGCTACGCGCCTTGATAAAGAAGATTCAGCTTATCGTTGTGCAGTTCTATTAGCTTGCATTGGTGAGGACGCACAAGAAATCTACGAAGGATTATCCTTTGCAGAAGGGGAGAACGACAAAGATATTCAGACTGTCATCGACAAGTTCAACGACTTTTGTTTGGGTAGCACACATGAGGTGTATGAGAGCTACAAGTTTCATAGCCGAAACCAAAACAAGGACGAGTCAGTTGAAACTTACGTCACAGTTTTACGCAAGTTAAGCAAAATCATGTGATTTCAAGGATGTTGACCGCATGATTCGTGACAGACTTGTGATCGTGTTCAAGATGACACTATGCGTGAAAAATTGTTGCAGAAGAAAACACTCAAGCTTACAGAAGCAATAGAAATTTGCAGAGCTCATGAGACTTCCAAGACTCAAGCACACTCGATGTTGGCAAGCAACAGCGAGAGTACAGTTGAGAAAACCATCAACAAGATTCAGAAAGGTCAGCGAAAAGTTCGTTGCGGTACGAAGCCAGGCCTTCGGGAAAACCAGAGACTAAGCCATGCTCTCGATGCGGAAAAGGTTCCACAACAGAGATGGTTGTCCTGCAAAGAACGCTAAATGCAGAAAATGTTCCAAGATTGGTCACTACGCTGCAGTCTGTCGCTCTTCAGGTTCTTCTAAGATTCACACAGTGGAAGAGGAAGAAGAAGACGAAGAAGCTTACATGGGTATGATTGTGGGCAGCGTGACAACAGATCCTTGGAAAGTCAGTCTCCTGATGGAAGACACAGAGAATGTATTTAAGCTCGACACCGGAGCTGATGTTACCGTCGTACCTCAGACCACAGTTCCAGCAGCCAAGCGACCATTGCAGAAAGTGCGCAAGAAACTGTATGGTCCAGGTCGTGTTGAGATAGCTGTGGAAGGCATGTTCAAGGCAAAACTGACATACAAGAATGTCTCTACACTGCAAGATGTGTATGTCGTAAAAACACTTGAAGAACCATTGCTAGGTCGACCAGCCATTACAGCGTTGAAGTTGATTGAGAGAATCAACACAGTTATAGAAGACCACGAAAAACAGTACAAGGAAGAATTCCCAAAACTCTTCAGAGGACTAGGAAGTCTACAAGATCCTTACAAGATTCGTCTGAAAGAAACAAGCTGTTCCATATGCAGTAGCAGCTCCAAGACGCTTACCTTTGCCCTTGAAACAGAAAGTCAGGCAGAATTGGATCAACTCGAAGAACAGGGAGTGATTCGCACAGTCACCAAGCCCAGTGATTGGTGCGCCCCAATAGTAGTGGTGCCCAAGAGCGACGAGAGAGTCAGAATCTGCGTCGATCTGAGCAAACTAAATGAAGCAGTTCGCAGAGAGAACTACCGTTACCGTCAACAGATGAACTGTTAGCCCAGCTGTCAGGAGCAAAAATGTTCACAAAGCTTGATTGCAAAAAGGGTTTCCATCAACTTCCACTGGATGAAGGAAGTCAAGAGTTAACAACCTTCATTACACCTTTTGGAAGGTACTGTTATACACGCTTACCCTTCGGGATAAGTTCAGGGCCAGAAGTATTTCAACGACGAATGTCTCAACTTCTGGCGAACCATGAAAATGTGATTTGTGACATTGACGATCTGCTCATTTTCGGTAAGAACAAGCAAGAAACATGATCGTCACTTGAAGAAAGTGATGTCGACGCTTCAAGAAGCGGGCATTACCCTGAACGACGAGAAGTGCCAGTTGCCAAAGAGAAGATATCCTTTCTCGGGCACATCATCTCGAAAGATGGGATCGCCATCGACCCAGAGAAACTGTCTGCTGTGAAGAATTTTCCCAAGCCAGAGAACATTTCTGATCTCAGAAGATTGTTAGGAATGGTTAACCACGTTGCGAAGTTTGCAGGCCCTAACCTCGCAAACGACAGCAAACCGCTACGTGACCTGCTCAAGAAAAACATAGAGTGGTGTTGGGACACTGCTCAAGAAACATCGTTTGAGAAGATTAAGAAACAGCTGACTGAAGCGCCAGTGTTGGCACACTATGGTACTGACAAAACGACCGTCGTCTCAACAGATGCTTCATCTTTCGGTCTCGGTGCAGTATTACTTCAGAAACAGTCAGATGGTCACCTCAAGCCAGTTTTCTACGCATCAAGAAGTATGACGGAAACTGAGCGCAGGTACGCGCAAGTTGAGCGTGAAGCACTCGCAGTGACTTGGGCGTGTGAAAAGTTCTGTGACTACATCACAGGACTTCGTGATCTGACAATCGAAACTGACCACAAGCCATTATTGCTCTACTGAAAACAAAGAACCTTGAAGATCTACCTCCGAGAATTCAGAGATTCCGGATGCGCCTGATAGTTCAGTACAACATTGTCTACACAAAGGCAAGAATCTCGTGACTGCTGACACACTCTCACGAGCCCCAGTAAGAAACACTCAGAAAGATGAGAGAAAGTGAAGAAGAAGAGATCTTCATCAAGCAAGTGATTCAGAGCTTGCCAGCCAGTGAAAAACGCATCGAAGAAATCAAGAATGAGACTGCAAGAGATACTGTTTGTAAGACAGTGCTGTATTATCTCCACAATGGATGGCCACGTTCTAGTCCAGAACATGAAGAACTGAAAGCGTTTTGGACAGTACGTTCAGAAGTCACAGAACATGATGGACTTCTTCTCTACAGATCAAGACTGATCATCCCTGAAGTACTGAGAACAGACATTCTCCACAGACTTCACATTGGACATCAAGCATCGTAAAATGTCGTGCCTTGGCCAGAGAGAGCGTTGGTGGCCAAAGCTTTCTCAGCAGATAGAGTCCATGGTACAGAAGTGCACAATTTGCATCAAGGAGAGGCCGATTCCCCCTGAGCCACTCATTCCTCTGTCACACCAGCATTCCTTGGCAGAAAGTTTGGCATGGACATCTTTGAACTGAAAAAAGAACAGTACTTACTGGTGGTGGACTATTATTCACGTTATATTGAGTTGGCACACTTGAAGAATACTTCGGCGGAAACAGTCATCAACCATGTTAAGAGCATTTTTTCCCGCCATGAATTCCACAAATTGTCATCTCAGACAACGGCCCGCAGTTCTCCAGCAAGCAGTTCCAAACGTTCGCTCAACAGTACGAGTTCACTCACACAACAAGCAGCCCGTACTATCCACAAGCGAATGGCGAAGCCGAACGCGCCGTTCAAACTGTGAAATCAATCCTGAAGAAGGCAGATGATCCTTATTTAGCGATTCTCACATATCGCGCTACGCCACTTCAGCAAGGTCTCAGTCCAGCAGAACTGTTGTTCGGGAGAAGACTACGCACCTTGGTCCCCACCATACCATCTCAGTTTTCCGAGCAAAAGGAAAAGGAAAAGAAAGGAAGGACTTTCAGAAGAAAGACGAGATGCAGAAGATGAAAAATAAACAGAACTTCGACAGAGCACACCGTGCCAGACCAGCCGCTGAGTTGGAACCAGGTCAGCCAGTTTGGGTGAAGCCAACCCAGACACCAGGGACAATCATCAAGTCTCTGCCCAACAGATCATATGAGTAGAGACTCCCTACGGTCGCCAACGACGCAACCGCGTCTCTTGATTCCCAGAGATCCCAATCCCGAGAATCCCAGACCTATCCCAAAGACTCTGTCGTCCCTTATTCCAACAAACCCAAAGTCCGAAGAGGATCCCGACCCCTTGTCTGGTCTACACTCAGACGATCAGACATTCCTGTTGACAATTCAGAGCTATTGTTCAGGAGCCGCAGCCAGGAAGGTGCCAGCGTCCAAAGTCATCGCTCCTCCAGACCAGCCTGTCAAGACTACCAAAGTGGTCGCACCATCAAGATCCCACAGAGACTTGACTTGTAAATGATTGACTCGAATCAAACGCACATAGACTTGAATAGGACATTCAAGAACATTAAAATTAATGTTAATTAAGTTATATTGAAACAATGTCCATTTAAAGAAAGGGAGATGTGACATAAGGCAGTGTTGGCCTTATTCCCAAAATGAAACAATCCGTATAGGTTTAGTTCCGGTTGAGAGATTTAAATATACTTGGGCGGGAGCCGACATGAAGCTGTCTCTTGTGTGTTTTCTAACTGGACAGTTTAATGAGTGCCACCTCTAATACCCACAAACCAATAACACAACAATGATGAATAAAAACAAATGCAGAAAACGCAAAGAGGAATCAAATCCAAGCAGCCTACGACTAGGGAGACAATAATAAAAATGTGTTTTCTTTTTTTTTTTTTTTCAAATAGATTATATTTGTATTCTCTTTGCTTCAACAAAGCAGTGTTAGCCGCACACACTAAGCAGGGTTTTCTTCTCCTACACCCACGCCAACTTTTTATTTTCTTTTCACACAACCTCAGGGCCACCAGCCACCCCGGCAGTTCCCTACATGAACAGGAAGTGAACTTTAATACAGGGAAAGTCCCACCGCCTCAACTTAACAGAAGGAAAAAAGAAGGGCGTGAAATGTATCGAATGACACTAAAACCACTTGGCGGCCTTTCTCTCTCTCAGTTCTTGGCTGTCCCAACACATTTTCCTCCACCTTGCCTGTCTAGGGGCTGCAAGCCCTCGTTTGAACGTGTCAACGGCTTGTAACAAAAATAAGGTCAGAAGTCATCAGGGAAACTGGTGTAATGCAAGTCTCGACACAATTAGTGCTCGTGCTGTTGGCTGCTTTTATTCCTTCCTTCTCACCAGTCCTAACACTTGCTTCTGACAGCAGGAAGACTTAAGAGGCACGATCTGTAAGGCAATGCCTGTGTTGCCCAACCCTACTGTGGCACAGCAAGGAGACATGAGATATGAGCCTTCAATTGCTTGAAGCGGATATACAGTTACAGAGGAGGCTGTCGTTAACTTTAATACATTTTATCCTGTTCAACAGCATCCTACAAAACCTAAAATGTAGCTGTAGTTTGAAATATCCTCATGGTGTTGTTTAACTTCTCTTACTGCTTGCAAGACAGTGAGGGTTGGCTGTCCTGGGTTCAACTCTCGTCTCGGGCACAATGTTCTGTCTCTTCATGTAGAATTAGTCTACAGGCCTGGACACCCTGCAGTGATATAGCCTTAGTTGCTGGCTCAAAACACCATTCACCCTGCCTTACTGTTTGCAGAGTTTCAATAGACATGGTATTTACACTAGGGTCACTGCTGACAACACTGATATGTTGATGTCACTCTTTTCAATGTGAACTGTTTGACCTTTAGTGGGCCGACTATTGTGTGTGTTTGTGAGAGAGAGAGCAAATAAGATTGTTATGAATGGTTTAGTGTTTTATTTAGATTGTGCATTTCCATTTAGAAATGATAATGTGAGTGTATATTATGATACCTAACGTGCATCCATTTTCTTGTTCTAGTGATTTTCAAGATATACAGCAGATGTAGTGTTGTTACTGGTTTTTTATTTCACCGTTTGTGTTGACAATCATTCTTCAATAAATGAATCAAACAGATTTCTCATTTCACTAGAGATGTAGGCAAATGTGTATGACGCGTGCATGTGCATTGCCTCTATCTCTCTCTCACACACAATATTTTTTTTTAATATTGATGGCTAACCCCTTGATATGAACGAATGATGATGTCAATAAATGATAAAAGGCCAAAGGTCACACCTGCACATGTCCACATGCAAAAGTAAATATACATGCATACACAAATGCATAGAAGCAAGTACACACATATGTCCATCCATAAAATCATGTTTTACACAACAGTTACCTGCACCTTTAGTCACTCTCTTTCGAACACACACTTTATATATCTCACACACACACAGATTCATGGGTATAGTCCCATGATCTCACCTACAGATACACATCGATACAACTAAGATGTACACATATATTTTCTATTTTTTGGAATGAATGGGTTTCTCAGAATTTGGCAGGTGGAAGCATCTGCAGTTTTCTTTCCCATCAACATCACAGTAATAGTAATTTTATCTGTGTATCAGCTGCACCGTTATAAAGGTAACAGCAACATATACTGTCTTCTCCTTTCCCTTCTCTAAACATTATTCTTTATTATTTATAAACATTTTATTCTGTCCATAATTTTGCAATACATATTTATCTGTGTAAGAGACCAACACCCCTAATTACCTGTGAAAGGAGAACTAAGCATCCAACTTAACATAAAATTGAAATCTAAGAGTGTTAATGAAGAGTCAATATTAACATAATATTATAATGTCTGATTTCATGTTTTGGGTTGTCTTTTTTTAAGCATCATCTTTCTTACTGATTTATTGCACTTCCAGAATAAATTTTATCTCCTTTATTTACTTAGACATTCAAGCAAAGGTTTGTTGAATGCAGGCATTTAACAAGTGTACTCTTAAACATTATCAAGATCACTGCAAAGATTATCTATGTCAAGTCATACTCAAACATAAACTCCACTCCTCTTCAGTAATCTTTTACCGCCTTTAAAGTTCCCTTTCTGGAAAAATTTCTTAATAATGACAATATGATCACAAATGGTGACAATGGTCAAATCATGACAGTATCTTTCACTGAAAAAGAACTTAAAACAGATTGGACATTTCCAGATTACATTGGCAAAAACCTATGTGTCCATGTTAAGCTACAAACTTAAGTGAGGGCATTACAGAGCCTATAATTTAATCTGTTTTCAGCTGTGATTTTGTGTGTTCAGGTTAGGGTGAAGTGTAATTGCCATACATTGCATACTTTTGTTTTCTTTTTTCAGTAAGATGGGCGAAACCTTGAGCAGGAGAGCAATGATGTAGACATATCATGCAAATCAACAAGAATCTGACAAGCACCAAGTTTACATTCTACCAGTCACACAATACCACCATTCAACCAGACTGTTGTTGCCAAAAGCAAATCTTCCAGAATAACATAAAACATGTTTATGTCTCAATATTCAGGCCAGTTACCTTGTGTAAATATCACAAATTTGACTGACTCATTTCTGGGACGTATTCTTCTTTAAACACAGTTCTGTGGCTATTGACAGAATTTATACACAGCACATCTCAGCAGCACTTTCTGATGGTTGTGTGGTCATGCTGTCCATGCTGATATGTTTTCATTTTCACACAGTCAAAGTCGTCTACAGCGTCACTGAGTACTGCAGCTCTGGCTTCATGATCATTAGGTACCCTTCAACAACACTCTATTGTACCAGCAGAGTAAATGTAGGACTGGTTTAATTAGTGCATACATGTATATATATCTCTTGAAAAATAGGCTATCCTGCTTGCAAAGCAAGCCTTTGTCTCTAGAGCAATATTTTGCATAAATCCTTGAATTCACATGCATCTTTGTCTCATGTCCTGCATGACAAAAGAGCATAGCTCACATTGAAAGATGTTCCTCACAATTTTTACTTCACTGTCTATGATCAGAGGACTTTTGTAAGGAAGCTCATCTCTAGATGCAAAATAAAATAATTCCCATGTCACAAAACAACTTTTCAATTTGCCACACTGGTAATAAATTCACAAAACCTTGTATATCAGCTGATTGTTAACTCCAAATATCTTTCATTCTGGTCCATCAGCCAATGAGAGGGTTGTGTCACAATGTTGCTGGAAGTTTATTTGTAATCTGCTGTCAAACTTCTGCATGTTGATTATAGTGTCCCCCAATGGCTTGCATGTTTCTTCAGCACATTCTGATACCAGACCCTTAGTGCACATTGTGTCACCCCAGAATGACATAAGGTATTAAAGACTTTTTAATTTATGCACATACTCATGAAAAGGCAGACACCGCAAGCACTTCCATTTTTTTTCCCTCCCATTAGATGAACAAGCCACTGAGCCTATAGCACAAGTTTCCAAAGCAGAAAACAAAGCTATAATCACATAACACTGCATATCTGTAGCACACTGCAAACAATAAGTCTTGCTTTAGAAAGTGACATGGTGTGGCATTCCTGGGATGTCTGGAAAGTAGCACTTTGTAAAAATGCCAGTGATAAAGCTAGTGATTTGATTCTGCAGGTTCGGCACTCTTTAAATGCATAAGCTGGTGACAGTGTCCATTCATGAAGTCATGGGATTAGAACCACTGGAATTGTGGCAAAACAAGGAGTTCCTCTGCTACCTGTCAAAACAAACAAACAAAAATAGCATGAAGAAATGTCACAATATATGTTAGGAAAAAAATCACTATCAGGGACAAGCACAAAACACCAAAAACAAAAACCAAAGTGAAATAAAGAAAATTCCCCGAGAGTGGAGTAACAGAAACAACAAGCATCCACAACCAACAACAAGAAGAATCATCCATAAAAGCAGCACTCATATTAAAAAATGAACACTTTGCACATACAACAGTATTAACAATGCCCTACACAATCAACTTCTGTTAACGAGGCAATATTTGTATCAGTAACAACAGTTAGGTCTAACAAAAACCTATCAAGCAGTCATTGAACAAGTTTAATATAGCAAACAAAATCAAAAAGGATGCAAGAAAATTCCAGCTTAATGTCTACCTGGTTGAGAGGGTAATGGCTTGTACTGTTCCATCGTTGATTCCTCGTTCATACTCATCTACATCAGCAAGGTCCTCATCAAGGGAGGCGGTCAACTGTTTCAGGCAGGCATCTAACGACTGTATGAAAAGCAAAATCAGTGACGCAACATTACTACATCCAGGTTAAAAACAACATGCACAGACTTAACACTGATCAATGTTAATGAACAATGCAAACGATGTACAATCAACTCTTGGTGAGTAAAACAATGCATCAGCAGCCAACAAGGAAAGAATTTAATGTAGCCAAGCGACAGAAAAGTCACAAAAGGAACATTTTGCATTGATAACAATGTCGATAATTCACATCATATACTGATGAACATGGTGGTAGGTAGTCCTGGTAGATGGTGGTGTCAGGAAGATGGTGATTATGCTACTACCAATGATGACGCCAAAAATAACAAAAGTGAAAATGGTAATAATGATATGGTGACTATGGAAAAGATGATGCAGAAAATGATGGTCAAAACAAAGTGTCCCAGTCAAAAGAGCACGACAGTTACTACTCACCACATCAATGAAGGCCTTTTCATGCAACTTTCTCAGAGGTCTGTTCTGCGTTGTCTTGTCACGCATTTTCTGTACATTGAAGTACTGCTCCATGGCAATATTCATGATCAAGTCTGAAATTTAAATATAAATTCCAAACTAAACATCATGAGACTCTTAATGTGAATTTAATCCATTATCCCAATGCATATTAACAAGTACACCACTAAATATCTGTTTAGGGGTCATTATGGGTGTGCTTGTTTGCCTGATCAGTAAGTGCCACAAATAGCTCGCTACAAAAACTACTCAGAGGGACCTCAACCTCTATAGTGACACACACAGGGTTTGGCATTAATAAGAATGGTGCTTATAGGGCAAGACATCTATAAGGCTAGTTTCATTCTCTCTGGTAGATGGACCAGTGAACAGTTAAAATGGCATGAAGTGAGGAAGATATCAGCATGGCGTTATTTAAAGGTAGTATGGATTTCAAGGGATGCAGGGCCACAACTGGGAAAAATAGCTTTTTTTAACACAAAATAAGTAGCATACACCACCATGGATAAAATTAACTGGGGGTTGTAGAACCAAAAGAACGATAATTAAAAGATAATGATAGATGAGTAGTTAGTCAATACCTAAATAAGAACTATTAGAGCTTATGTTCTGTTTTGTAACATAGAGATCACCACCAAGCAAATGGTAAGGAAGGCTGGTGGGCGCAGTAAGGGTCAACATTGGGGCATGGGTGCTGCAGAGTGGAAGCATCACAGCTAATCAATAAACTATCATCGAGTAAAAAAGGTAGTAATAGGATATATTTGTATACATTTATAATAACACTCTAAATATGTATCCTCTCTGCTACTCTTGGCGCAGGATGTGAGTTTAACAGAATCTCTCCTTTGTGACACTCACTATCGAGGTATTTATTATTGTGGTCATTCTGGGTGTGAAGCTTGCCCTGTCGTGCAATGACCGACATGAGATACCCCACAAGCATGGAGTCTGCTAGCTGCTGACCTGCCTTCCGGAACACCTGTAAAAAACCATAAAATGAAGTTTTAGTCTATATTTAGAACAACCTGTTGAAGCTTAACAAAGAAAAATACGTGACATTTATATATCCTGAGCTATAGGATTTCAACCATTGTAACATTTAACACAGAGCAGCGTAAAACTCTCCCTGAAAACCATAGTCCACAGCCCAAAGCATCTGACAGCAATCATGCATTGTCTGCTAATGAAAACACCCAAACAACCAAACTAAAATAAATAATAATAAATTAAAGGGGGACTTATATGGTGCACTTTCTCACTGGTTAGACATCTCAATGGGCTTCACAAAAAAATGTATGTAAAGCAGAATTTATTCCAGACATCTAAGCCAGATTAGCACACCACATTTGTAGAAAAAGCAAATTCAAAATAGTATGTCCAACAGTTTTAATAGGCGTTATAATGCAAGATGTCTCCCTTTCTTTCTCGCACAAACAAGCCCCAGATCAACATGGGTCAGAAGGTCCATGCTGCCATGCCATTGTCTTCAAACGTCTTGGCTGGCATGACCCAAAACTCACATCATAACAATGTCCAGTGAAAGAACGATACATCAGGGGAGACAAAAAGACAGAGAGGCCTCACCTTAAGGCAGTTGGGTGCAGTGACATCGCGCTGCAACTAAACACACTGTAACATCATTCATCAGTCACACTACCGCAAAAGCTGACCTACCTCACTGAACTCTCGGCGAGCAACTTTATTGTCATAATGCTTTAGTGTTTCCTTCGCAATGGAGGTAGATTCCTCCTCCACTTCGGGTGCAATTACTTCCTCTTGGATGAATTCTTCTGCTATCAGTTCAAACTGCACTTCATTTAGCTGTGTCACAAAATCAAAAGTCAATAAACTGCAGGGAATAATGTGCTATGTTCACAGGACTACCAAAAAACCTACAGTTTAGCATACAACAAAGCACAAAATCAAACATGCTTAGCATTTCAGATATATACTGGAAGCATGAAACTGGAGAACTGCCAACTGAATGTCATTCATAACTGTGCAGAACTATTCGCTTCAATCACTGACAGTGCAGACAGTATTGATAATTTCCACTGGCATTGGAATTAAAAACTGTGAATTATGAAGTCAAAGGGAAATGCCAATTAAATAAAGAACGCTTGAATAAAGAGTTCTCACCCTCACCCTCTTAAATGTTCTGAAGACCCTTTTATTTTCTTCCTAAAGACGATACTTTCTTCTATACTTCAAAGGCCAAGAACCATATCTGCTTACCACATCGGGCATAATCTCTTTCAGATGATCCTGAAAAACTCCCAGATAAATTTGTGTGGCCTGCGTGTCAAGCATGTGGCTCTCTGCCATCTCTACAACTGCCTCACGCACCAACTCCCTCACACTGAGGTCAACAGCGTCTGACAGCAGTGAGGTGAGGAACTCATCCAATGGGTCATGCTGCAGCCTTTTCTCCTCCAAGTAGCTGCAACAGTATGGAAATTAACATAATCATTTAATAATATGCATAAAATTAAAATATCAAGTCTTTAATGGATTAATACTAATAACAGACATGTTTAAACAAATAAGTAAAGATGTGTACTTCACAACAGCTTTCTTGTATGAGAAAAACATCTTCAGGTTTTAACAGAATGGATTATATTGACGTGATAGCCCAAATTTCCACTCACTCTTCTGCAAGCTCAGAAGCTGACTCCTTGACAATGTCATGAAGTAACTCTTTTATTCCATCTGTCATGACATCCTCGCAGGCATACAGGGTTGGCAGGTAGGCAGGGTAGTCATAGGGCTATAAACCATGGAGACAAATACATACATGATAACCAAGAATTATATCTCCAAATAAACTTGTTTTCTTAAAGTGAATACCAAACAGCATATGAAACCCAAGTGAACGTTCCTGTCTAATCTGCACAAGAATAGAGGGAAACTGATGATCTAAAATATTTTAATTATGTGGGAAGAATGTAAAACAGATCTACAAGTTAAGTTTCATTTTAAAACAAAATTTCAGGGAGCTCCTGACATTTAATTTAAATCGCTGGTGCTGGGCCTGTAATTCCAAGGACCCATCAGAAACAAAGACATCACTTTCATCACTTTAACACTTTCTCCTTTGTGCTAACTAGATACTTTGAAGTATCTGTTTAAAGTTTCTTTAGTGATTTCAAAATATAAATATGCAAAAATATAATAGAGAATAATATTAAGAGCTTCAATGTCATGAATAATGTAAGTGTAGGCCACTATATTGACCACCATAATAACAGTCATTATGCCAAACATTTAGCAAGTAACACTTTTCAGTTAAAGATAGATTTTTAGGCAGACTATTTCTACATGCTATAAAAGAGAGCAATTCTGAAAAAAAAAAATAATGAAATATCATTAACAATGTATGTCCCTGAAGACAGTTATACAATAAACAGATAAATATGTTGGGAAGTACTCTAGGCTTGTAAACACAGTACTAACCAAAACAAACACTAGAGTTAGTAAACACAGAAAAAACAGAAGCTCATTAAGCCATTGCAGTAACCTGATGTTCAAAGTCATCCTGAACTATGCAAGGAGATGCAAATATTGTTGTCCTTCCAGCAAACAGCAATGGACATTTGAATTAAATACTGCGATGTTGCTGACAGGATGACAAGGATTTTAACACCATTATTAAAATGCAAGTGTGCTGAAAAAGCATAACATACAATGTTTATATTCGGGTGGCAAGCACCGGAGGCAGCAAATTAAAAAAAAGCCATACAGAACAAATAAAGATATATATAGAGGCAGAAAAATATTCAATGCTAAAAGCAAATGAAACAGTCATATAATACATACCACAAAATTAAAATTAATACAAACAGATACATGAATGTACAGGTTAAAAATAAAGTTTGTTTAACGGATAATTAATAAGCAAGAGTAAGAACACTGAAGGGAACCAGATTATGTATGAAGTTGAAGGCATTAATTCAAGGGAATGCACAAAACTATATTATTATGAAGCCCAAAATGAACAAACCAAAGGTGGTAGAAAGGTAAGAGGGGTGAGTAGTTCCTAAAACTTACTACAGGGAAACAGGGTTAAGCCTCAAAACAATTTTTGCAGGTTTATACAGCATTGACTATTTTTTGGTTTTTTTCTTTTGCCAGCTTACACACCAATCGCTCAAATTCATCAAGGGCTTCAACAAGAGTGTCAGGAATTATCTCTTCTTCCAGCAATTCTTTGATTAGATCATTGGCAAAGACATCCATGAGTCTAGGGTTGTTTCTGATATACGACCTAACATCCTGAAAAAGATTTTTCAACACAATTAATACGATGACATAACAAAGATGATGACAATGTTTAGAAGGGAAGTCCAGATTCATAATTATAATCTTGTGATAAGGACACAAATGGCTGATGACAGAATTATATATACATTTATTGTATGAAGTAGGGGTTGTATGTGTGTGGCGCCTGCACATGCATGCATTTGTGTGTTATTGCAATAGCCATGCTCTCCAACGGCGGAACTAAAGGCAGATGAAAGAATACTATGCAAATAAAATCTCAAGGCTCGCGCATTTAGCTGCAAATTTTGAAAAATGTCTTTGGCCAAACATCACAAAATAAAACAACCAAAATCATGAAAGAAAAGAATTCTATCTAAACTAGCGAATGAAATAAGTGAATGTATCCAAGCATGCATTTCTCTTCCCTCCCACCATTTCTCTCTCACCAATGCATGTGCATGTGCATGAACAGATAACACACCCCAAAAAGCAAGACTATATAAGGCAAAAATAAAGGAAAAAGTTTTTCCCTTTACAAAAGCTATCCACCTCCATAAATTAAGGCAAAATGCACACAAAAGGCATCTTTGTCAAAAGAGTATTCAAGATAGGTTTCAAAATTAAAAATCTACATATTGTGGACACGATTTCTAACACTCCATCATTCTCATCTACAGAAAATTTATTCAAAAACCTCTAAGTATGTTACCATTCAGTTAGAATCTTTTACAACTACAGAAATGAAAAGGACTGCAGGTTCCTTACTCGAAAGTCTGAGTTCCATTTCTTTTTAACTGCCTTTAAAACAAAATTTTAAAACTCAAAAGTTTACACCCTTTTTCAGCTGTTAGCAGCTATGCTTATATTTTCTCTACACAGAACTATAACTATATGTGCTGCCATTTCTATTATAGCCAGGACCATTAGGTCTATTTTTTAAGAAACAAAATTCTTGGATAATATCTGCAAGTGCTGACAGCCAAAGAGTTTAGCGTCAACATTTTTCCTCTTTTATATCAAAGTACAAAAATTTGACAGATCTCTTGAGATGCACCGGATGGATTTATTTTCTTTAGCAAACCTTGCGTTGACTGTGGCATTATAGATGTATTCACCTTCATCAGACATAAGTTAAGATAGAATAAACTAGTGAAAGAAATGACCAAAATGGCATATGGAACACAGTATGAGTCCATGTTTCCTATGCCATATTACTCAGCTGTACCACAGTTTTGCTACCTGCCATGGAAGTATGAAGTTATAATCACACAGTCAACTTAAGCTTCATAAAAATCTTAATGTAAATTAAATCAATGAAATAAAATCATACCATTTCATCTTCTGATTCTGATTCCTCTTCCCCATATATGTACTGATTAAAAAAATACAGAATAAACACAATTTATGATCTATTTCAACCTTTCCTCTGCGTCTGAACAAAAATTGAATGCTTCACAGAACATGCCATGTGCATTAACAAAAGAGATATTGAATTATGAATTAAGCCATTCAAAGTGCCAAATCTCAAGAACATTCCAAATGAAAACATGCATGAAAGGTGGTATAACTTAAAAGGCTAGTACTACAGAAAATATACTCAATAACTAATAAAAGAAATAAACTGTAACAAAAAGAACATGATTTATGAGCCTTTCAGTTGGTACCCATTATATCATGTGCTTTTCTAGTTTTCGTTTTTGCAATGTTGTAAGGGGCACCTTGAACTTGCTTCCATCAACAGGCTGAAATGCAACTGGAACAGGAACCATAAAACTTCCATACAGTGGCAGAGGATAGCGCTCAGTGTCACGTTTCTGTTTCTTGCTTTTGCCATAATTCCGTGATGCACGTGACTTTCGATTCTGATAAATGTCTTTGTAAGTCTTGGAAGCTGGTGTTCGCCGATCTTGTCGTTTTTTGCGGCGACCCTCACCTGTTTATAGTGATACAAGCATTCAGAATAAAAAGGTGAAGATGCAGCATAAAGGCAGTCAAGACATACTGTGTGTCAATGCAATTCAAAAGTAGTAAACCTACTCATTGAGACCTTCTGTATTGTGACTTCCATCTCCCTAAAATATGACCCTTCTTTTAAAAAAAAGCCGTAATTTGCAATATAATCATCATCTCTTTTACGAATATGTCACAAACACAACTTATGAACAACCATTTGCTATTTTGATCTTTTTTGCAGAACTAATATGTTGAAAAGTATTAAGCGCATTAATCCTAGACAGATTCTGGCTGACCATTTATATTATATATTACAACCTTCTGCAAAGATAATGCGAAATATGAATTTGAAAAAGACTGCTTTTTCACTAGGTCTCAAGTCATTTCCATCCACCACTATATTGTTCCAGCTATATCCACCACTTGCCTGAGTTCAACTGATTATGATCCAGGTCCAAAAGACAAATTAATCACCAATGACACTAGTAGCTATTAACATCAACTATTAACAACAGATCCATGCATTGTTTGAAAAAGTTCAGCCAACATTTTATTAAACAAAAGTGGCTGTTTGGCAATACACATTATGACAACAAATCTCACAAATGAATACAGATGACAGCTCCCCTTAAATTAATTTTTGAAAATGTCTTTTTCATCATTTATTCTTTTATTTGGAGATTCATATTAAATGTATAAGCAGACATTTGGTTAAATCAAACAGGTGTCACTGTCTGAACATTTATTTAGACTGGCCCTTGGTTGATTTGACTTTTGGTGTTAAGACAATGTGGCCTTGTGTGAAATGATATGGTCATGGCAGGGTTGATATTGCTTGGCTGATATGGTTTTTTAATCAAAATGACCAGCCCTCAACACTGTTTTCTCTTTACCAACACTCCTCAGTAGATTGTGTTTAATTAACAACCTTTAACAAGTCTTATGATTATAATAATAAAATTCTCTTGACTGACTATTGATGCTGTGTTGCAGAAATTCTGTTTTTAAAATATATTTTAAAAATATAAATACTGATTTTTAAGATAGCATCTTTGTCTACTTTGGTGCATGTGTATTGATTCTTCTTACCTGGAAAGTTAGCTTTTTTATTAATCTTTAATCAACAGATCAAGCATGATGGAGTAAATGTGAAACTAGCAGACAAAATCACTATGATTTTAATAGCTTTATTTTTAACATTAAAATAAACAAAATTTAATTTATAGGTGTCTGAAGTTATGGTTCATGGAATGAAAGCAAACTTGTTGATTTCGCTACTAAGACCACTCCAAGTTATGATCTGATTTTGGTAAATTTTAGCAAGTCTCAATAAGGAGGCTTTACTGTACTAAATTACTTCCCTACCTCTCAACAGTACAGAAATAACTTTGTTAGCAGTACTGACCTCTCGGGGGTGGAGGGTAGTATACAGGTAAAGGTGCCCCAAACATAAAAGGGGACTGCTGGGGGTATGGTCTGGGTTTGTATCGGTAACGGTCATTTTCCTTCTCTTCTTCATCATCACTATCCTCACCCCAGCTGTCATAGTCTGGCTTTGATCTGTCAAAAAAGGTTCTTTTTCAGCCATGAAAATGTCACACGTTGTTCCTTTCATTTCTCTGTCAGAGCTTCATCATCCTTCATCATCTGTGCATCGATCAATTCATATGCTCACCTGTTTACATCTTGGTGAGGATTTCAAAACTGATACCATTAGCCTCTTTCACAGCAATATTCTGAATCTTTCTTAGCATTTTTTGTTTGAAGATCACAGCAAATCTTTCTCACTCGCCCTCTCTTTCTTGCACACACACACATGGTTTTACCTAGTAGCTGCCTGCCTTGACTTGACAGGAGGCACAACATCAAACTTGCTGCCCCTCAGAGGTGGTGTGTTTGGTTGAGGACTGTTCACCCTGTTTAAGAACCCATAGTGAAGCCGGTGTACTCTCTAATTAAATATAAAATTATTTCTTACTGACTAGGTACAACCAACACATTCTTAAGCATTACACAAATGTATGAACACTATTACAAAAAATAGTTTTAATCTGACATTCATACAAAAACATCTGTTACATTATAAAAGGCTGTGGCAACAGAAGCACTGTTTTGAGTAAATTGGTTCATTCTGACTCACTTTGGCAAAATTGGTGAAGGTGTTTGCCGATACTTGCCGTAAGGTGGATGACTCTGCTTGGGAGTTGTACGTGCTTTTCTCCCCTGTGTTAGTGAAGAGCCCCTGCGTACAGCTCTGTGATTGTCATTATCACTTAGTCTACTTCTGATTCGGATCAAACTGGAACAGTTATACATGATATTATTAATTTGAAGTAGGAGTTATTCTTTATGTTATTCACACTTACTGTTAATGTTGTAAAGGACAAATTAAGTATACACTTGTAATGAATCTATTGTTGTTTTCAAGCTCAATCTAAGTTGGTATTCATGAATAGAAGGCATAATGCTCCTAACGCAATATGCTTATACACATACTGAATCATAATTCCCGTTAATTAGTTAATCAGCCAGTTAGTCACACCGTCAGCCAAAGGATCTGTCTGTCCCATTTTATCCAGACATACAAAATAAGCAAATCTGACTGTCGCTTAATCAGTCACGTAATCTGCCAGTCAACTAGTTTATTATTCGGAATTTGAGTTGCAACATTACAGACACGTAAATTCGGAACGTCGTTAATGTAGTAGTTTGATAGGTAGTTTGAAATGATACAAGTACAGGACATTATAGGTCTGGATGAAGATGATGAGAAATAAGGTAAGAGTTTATCTCACTACTCTGGACTAGAGGAACAGTAACAAAGTGTTGTCAGTATTAGTGGGACAGGAAACAGCGGCTGATAAGATGCTAAAAAAACAAAATGGCGCATACGAATCTTGATGCTCCTTCCAAAATGCTTCCTCGGAAGAAAGCGCCATATTTCAGACTGCTGTGACAGTTGTTACAGTCAAAGAAAATAAATGTCACGATGTAAACACAGGACTGATGGTCGTCACCCAGGAACATTGTTGACGCGCCGCCATGATGGACTTCACTAGCGACCTCTTTGCTGTGAGACTGCTCTCCCCTGATATCACCTCGGCGTCCATAGCAACTGGTAAACTGTATGACTGAACTGTTAGTATTGCACCGTGTTTACAGTTCAATCTTACTTTAGGCAGCAAATAAACATTACAGAATAAAGAAAAAGTTAAAAGAACTATAAGGTTTAAATATTTTTCTGAAGCTGCCACTGTATTTCATTTGCCTAACTGCATAGACGGAAGATATGCGACTTACCTGGGACACCTTTTCAATATTAGCTGCCGTTGATATTTAAAGACATGGGACTGCCAAATGACTTTCTTGGGGTTTTTATCTTTATTTTCCAAAGAACCTGTAATGCGATGTTTGAAGCGACAAGTGCATGGCTGGTTCTATGACAAATGTCAATTTACTTAGTACATGCATGTATATCCATTTGTCTTTCTATCAATAATTGCGCATCCACACACAGTAACACGCGGATCTTTGCTAATAACGAAAGATATGTGAAAAAATCACTTATTTTGTAACAGTTTTTTTAAGTTTAAAGAACACTTCTAGCTCCATTGGTGTCTTTCCGATAAAGAGTGATTCTAACATCTGGAAGGCTTTTCAGAAACAGCTACAAGGAACTATCGAAATCATGGAATCTCGATGACAGCCTCCATGGATGAAACTTCTAGATACAACTCTTGGTATTCTTTGTCTTGTGCTGTCTGTCATATCTACTGTCGTCTACCATGTCTAGTTTTGCCTACCGTGTGCCTAACGAGCCTTGAATGTAGGAGCCAAACATGAGAGGAAGTGCAGTGACAATATGGGCATGAGGTAGAAAATCATCAGATTGAAGAGTTTCACAGACTGCTTGATGTAATTTTGTGTCTGCTAGTTTCTTGTTCATTCTGTCGCTCACTTTCTGACCTTTCATCTCGCTTAACGTCTTCACAACTTTCGACTCAAATGGCGGAGAAAACTTTATTCCTTTCTTTGCAAGTCATAAATCAATAAAAATACAAGTTAGCAACTTTAATTTCTTCATCAAAATATGTATTCAATCATGTACTGCAGAATTCCATTTACGCCAATACTTTGTAGCTAATTACAGCAATTATTGCAGTTGATAATAAAATATTTTGTCCTACCAACCTCCGGAACGAACGACACGTACATTGCATGCATTTTGAAAATAGTAACGACTTCGTCCTGCGCAGAGAGCAGCAGTGTTTTACTAAATACCTGTCATTCCTGTGTTCTGCCATTTTCCACAAAATGACGACCGTTGCGGTGTATTCACCCCCTTTAGTATATGATGCGATGTTCAAAATCGATCAAGATCTGATTATTTCTCCTTGTCACCTTAGTCTAGATGCAAAGCGAGTCGCGAGGTGATTGCTGTCATGTTCTAATGCAAAAATAATTAGCTAAACTGTTCCTAAAAATAGACAATTTAAATAAAGTGTTGTTCCTCTCTAGCTATCCAATTTTCTCATGGTGTCGTAGAGAGCACCTTGACTTTGTAGAGAGATGTACATCCCCAGAATTCTCCAGGTCGACAATCGCGTGACGGCGCTTGAAAATGCAGAGCGTGTGAACAGAACATTATGAACATTGAGTGTTAACACGCGATTGCATGTCAAGCATTTCGACCTGTTAATGCTTTGTCCTGTACAGTTTTCTGTTATCAAAACCTCCTGCTAACGTTTCTTTCATAAGAACCAGTTCTTCACACGCTGTTAACGATGTGGGGATCGTCCATTGACTGGTACCTTGCAGGCGCTTGTGGGTAATGTTTGACTTCATGTGGGTACATATCTATGCCGACTGTCATATATACTTCTTGAAACTTAGTCAGTCTCAAATCTTACAGATTAGTATATTACTCTTTCCTCAAAGGTCATCGCAAATCACATATTGCAAAACATTTTACAGAAACTCATTCAAAAATTTGTCCATACGAGACTCGTTCTGTCTTTTACTCATACAGACATGTGCAAGCACGAACACACACGCACACATCTATACAGTCTTCGTGTTCCTTCATGTTTATGCCTACAGAAAATCAGATTTCTGGTCATTGAAATCACATCACAGTTTAGCTTCAAACAGGAAACACACAATGGATTCACACTCGACATAAACACGTATGTTTACAATGTCTGACATTATCGGTTGTCATCTATTTTTACAGTCGGAACAACTGAGTTACAATGCACCAAATAAATAAATGACAAAACAAGCAAAGGACAGATTACAGACTGCAGACACAGGAGTAAATGTAAAAATGAAGCGGCAACTTTATTACAGTTCAAATGGCTCAGGACGATCAACAACCATTTCTTCATGTTACCAAGATCTGATGTCTTAAATAAATGCTTGTCTTCCCTGGCTGAGCATGTTTTACACACACAGCTCCGGAAAACAGGGAAAAGATTTCTGAAGTATAAAACAAAAGCCTTCCTAAAGCCATGCGGTCGAAAAAGCCGACGATGGAGTTACTTATGAAAGTCACATATAAATTACATATCAAATATCTGGCATCTAGTCCGACTGGGAAGTGGATTGCTCAAAACTAAATGTCGTAGACACACAGATGCCATATGTAAATCCAGTGTTTTATTAGTAATGGTACTTTTGACTGCAGGACTGAGGTCTCCTCACTTAATAACTGCAGTCGGTGCTTCCTAGTGACGTCACTTCCGCACGAACAAGAACTAGGTGTCATTATTATTGTTGGTGAATAGATTAATGATGTCCAAGGTATTCGATGCAACACATCTGGCCAGTAGATGGACAAATATAATACAGGCAACAATACGGTCACAGAAAGCAAGGCAGCCAACAAAAGACAAGCCAGGTCGCACACTTTGCAATCAAATACTCGAGGGGACAAACCATGCAACGTGTATAATCAGACCAGTGACACGTGACACGAGCTTTCCACTCTGGTGGGTGGTTTTATCACAGCAGTTCAGAGTTTATATGTAGATATACATCAGGTAAAATAACAGTGTTTTTTGATGGTTTCGTCCCAGCAGTTCCAACTACCACATTTGGGTTTATGGGTCGACACACATCAGGGGAAGTAACAATGTTGGACAATGCTGCGTAAAGGGAGACAATTATACAGGTCATGCAACCAGCGGGTTAGGTCACATGGTTGCAGAATTCAAATCCAAGACTACGAGCAAACAACAAGGCAACCAAACACAAACGCCCATCATCAAGACCATAATGGAGATGGCATAACGAGGCCAGTTTGTGTCCAGCATCGCGCCCTGCCTTACGGTCGCAAGATGGCGCCAGGGGGCCGGCACTGGTGGGGTAGAAGGGGAGGGTCAGGGTCATGCGCTGGGGTCAGTTGAGGTGGACCCCGTGCACAGCGGCCTGCAGGAAGCAGTCGGGGGTCAGCTCTTTGTTCTCCATGTGCTGCTCGAGCACCACTTTGGCCACACCCGACTTCTCCATCTTCTCCAGAGCCTCCACCAGCGTCTGCACCGCACCGTCGCGCTTGTCCTTGCACTCACGCTTCCAGCGCACCAGAATTTTGTAGGTGATGTCGCACATGCGGCTACCCTGCGCCAGGGCATCGAAACCTATCCCTGGAGTCACCACAACAAACAATAATCAGTCTCTCTCTCCTCTCTCTCTCCTCTCCAATTCTCAATCCTCATTCCCCTATCAATTCAGACCTGTCTAGCCTTTCATCTACCCATCCCTTAGTTTATTTTATCAACCCAATCAATAAGTTCAGTCAGTGCACCATTCATCAACTTAATAAAGCATCCAATCTAATAAATTTAGTCAATGCCTTCATCTAATGGCACAAACAATCCAGCTCACTCATCCATCTATGCATTCGTCCTCCTGTCTATCAATATCGCTTATCGAAATTCTGCAATAGCTAAATGTATAAAAGGCAATCAGTCAATCAGTCAATATCAATCAGTCAATCAATCAATATCAATCAGTGAACAAAAGTTATTGTCTCTTGTTATCTATGTCTTTTCTGCCTGTTCAGTTACAGGATAAAGTGGTGTCCCCTGTCCACACTATTCACCTGTGATCACGGTGTCCGGCACGTCCAGGTAGACAGCCAAGGTGAGGCCTTCAGGTACCACCCGTGACAAGGTCATGAGGCTGCGACCCGATAATACCTTGGACTCACGGTCAACTGGTGGAAAGAGAAATCACGAGATTAACATCTTTCCCACTAATTCCAGCCACATAGTCTCTGCCCCTCTAGGAGAATAGAAAGTCTTCACACTTGTCTGTGAGATGACTTTTGGTTCATATTTCGAATACTTTTTAACGACGTATGTCAACCATTAACAAACGAACCTCAACAACAACAGTTTATGATGGCAGACAAACGGAAAAAAGAAATATTGAAAATGGGTAGAAATGAAAAAAACTTGGGAGAAAGAAAGCGTTCTTTGGCTTTTTTTAAAAGATTTTTGAGTGTAAACTGAAGAACAAACAGGCAATTTATTGCCAAAATAACTCACTTTGTACATGGAAAGCGTTAACCGTAGAACAAGTAGAAAAAATAGAATGTCAATGCTCCGTAGCACTTATTGCACCCATAACATGTAATGCATTTTCTTAATTACAGTTAAAGCTTTACTTCAAAGAAAATCTTAAAACTTGTCCATAGCATCCTATTTACAATATTTGCAGGGTTATGACTGCTAGGTGAGTGGCCCTGAGTCTCACGTGCATCACGTGCTGATTAGTCACAAGCCACAAACTGAGAGCTACTACAGCTTCAACTACTGACAATTCATAACTACAATATTTCATGTACAAAGTAAACATTGCAGACAGTACAATGAACAAGCTGTCTATTAGCTTTACTCGTTGTCTACTTTTTTTCAGAACCAGAAAAGAAAACAAATGTTTGCAGGTGCTTAAGAGCTACAACTACAAGCAGCCATAGCTTTAGTTAAAACTCGGAAAGTCCTCAACAAAATGTCACGACTATACTGACTATACTTCTCTCCGCCTCCCACTTTAAACTTCACAACGATGTTAGACATTCTACCACTACTTGCTTCATATGCGTTTCAACAACTCTAATAAGACCGATGTTTGGTTGTTAGTATGGGTTGCCTAGCTACAGAGACTTGACAACAATGGACTATCAAAGCATGTAACAGTAATAATATAAAGTACAGGTGAAGTTACCTATCAGGTTGATCTTGCTTGCTGCACAAAGACAGACACAAACAATGTAGAGGACACCACAACGATAGAGCATCAATTCACTCGCAATATTCGGCATTGTGAACAAACACAGTAATAATTATCTTAAATAATTCCTCTTTCAGCCTGATTTTGTGGAAAATGGGTTTAGATATTTCACAGATAACATACTTTAATAACAGATTTACTGCAGTGTTTTAAGGATACAGGTAACGTTTCAGGTATGACATTCATCTCATTTATGTAAAGTCGATAAATGCATCAGACTTATTAAAAACTTTAAAACTTCCTCAGACATACATTATCAATATTTAATGAATTACTGGTAAGCGAGTGAGAGGGTCAAACAAACATGTAAGAGGTGTTGACATTTCCAGGTAAAGACCAAAGAGCATGCATGTCCGCTAAGATACCCACGTTATGGCAAAGAGGACAAAAACATTGCTGAGATCTCGGGTAAACACCAAAGGACAAGAATAACAACAGCACAAGATGGCCTTGTTATATACATTAACACAACCAGAGTTAAAACAACAACAAAACGCACATTAATATTTGAAAAGGACGATAAATCAGTCGACCAATCGTTAATAATCAGTGAGTAAGGGAGTTACGTGTACTACAAAATTTCAAAGGTTGTAATTAATTAATGCATTTATTTTGGTAGATGTTGACATAAAATATATATATATATATTTAAAAAATTTTCTTTTACGAATAAACTTTCATAAACAATTTTTTTTAATGTTACGTGGTTAGATTTTCGTCCTTGAACCATTTATAGTAAGACCAACCTGTAAACAACTGAACGTTGTATGTTTAGGTAGTAATAACTCACGATGACACATTGTAACAACAGCACAGTGAGTAATGTAACCAGTCGAACAAACATCCAAACAAACTTAGTGAAAACCAAGGACACATGCGGTCCACCAACGACGGGGATGTCGGGAGGGAGCGCACTTGCCATTGTCTATGATAAACAGGTAACTATTCACCACAAAACAGCAACACCAAGACTGCTGACTACGACTCAACACAACGACACCAACACTAACCCGACGTACGATTTTGATACAAACGACAACGGACTGAGTCCGGGTCAGAATGCCTTCTGGAACTCTCCTTGGGGGCAGCAGTGTGCTTTCTGTGAGCCTCTGTAATACACAGCCACAAGTTATCCCAGCCACCTGAGTTCTCTAAAATTATTTGTTTTAACTGGTCCGAGATTTGAGCTTTACTTCCCTTTACTGTAAATTGTGGCGACTTTATTGCAGTTTAGCAGAAACAGGTTTACTGACCCAATATATATATTGTCCTACAATAACAACCTTTCACCATTCTATTCAAAGTACGATCGTAAGCAAACGAAAGAGCTATACTAAAAAGAAAAATAACAACCAAAATGGGATGGACAATGCATCAAATGAGTAAGAAAACGTTTTTCCTGTAGTACTATGTTCACGTGGCCGGTCACAACTACGTCCACTACTGTCACCTACGTGCCCAGTCGCCTGGACCAGGGATTGCGTTTGAAGGAGGAAACCTCCAGTAATATTACAATATGCAATAAAGTTATTTTACCGTCTAGTTGTAAACACTTGTATGGCTGTACTGCATTACTAACAACAACAACAACCTTTAATCTGTTTTTACTTTTGGTCATGTACAAAAATACATTCCAGAGATATGTAAACTGTAAAACTCTGACCACAGACATTACAAACAACGGACAGTGAATGTGAAATGTGCAAACAGTCTAGTAGAAAGATGTTTGCAAACCCGTTACACGAATGGCATCAGTACTGAATCATTTAACAATGTCACGTGGCACGTCTACAGTTATATCAACTTTGCTGAAAATAAAATGAAGCTGCATATAATGAAAAATTTAAAAAATCAAAATCTGAACATAAACAGGTTGTGTCTTAAGAAAATCTTCAGGAATATTAAAGTTTTCTACAAAATTATTCGAGTTACTACGACATAAATGGATCGTGAACGCAATCATCCCGTCATTTCAAAGGTTATGGTTCAGACATTAAAGACACTATATCTTGCAGTCTCCTCAGGTACACCAACGAAGCTGTACTTGGAAAGTTCCAGAACAATGACCGCATTGTACTAAAGAAATCCAAAAGATGGACTACTTTCCAAGGGTGAAGCAGGAGTGCACGTCAATAGTGGTCGAAGGTATCGCATTCTTCCACACAGTAAGCTTGCTTACTCAGCACGAGGACAATATTTCTTTCTTAAATCGAATAAGATGCTGTGCTTTAAAAATGGAAAGGAAGTGAATTTTAGTTCTCTTTCTCACACACACGCACATATACACACTGAGAGAAAGAAAGAAGAACAGAGACGTCAACGTGACGGCAACGTATCGACAGTGAATGGTCACGTGCCGGCAACGTGTCCACAACGTCCTGACAACGTGACAACTCACCAGCTCGAGGATGGCGGCTAGAGCGCGACAGTCTCTCCACCGTGGACTCAGTGGACTTGGTCAGCCCCGGCAAAAGCGCCGTCTGGTGCTCGCTGGACAGACTCGTGCTCTGGCTCAACAAAACTTTGGCTTTCCGCAACTGAGGTTCCGGTGCTGGAACCGGCTCCGGTTCCTTATAAAAGTATGCCCTCACAGCCTCTTCATTTATGTAAATGGTAAAAGTTAATGCTGCTTTCATGCCGACCTCGTCGACCCCGATAGGGGTCAAGGTGAGAACCCCTGACAAGGATCGCAGCTCCTCGCCGACGGGCTGGATGAGGAAGGAGCGGTAGGAGTCCGGCAAGTACTTGAAGTACTGCAACTCCTTGTTCTGCAGCAGGTCGCTGGTGACGTCACACTGCAGGTCGCCATTCAGCTCGATCTCCCATCGAAGGCCGTCCCAAATCTCCAAACACTTCTCCTTCTGGGCCCTGTTCGGGGAGGACGACCCCCATCGGACTGCGCGGCGGTTGTTCCCAAGGACAGGCGTCTCCTGCCGGGGGATCACCAGACATCCTTGCTGCTGACGGGCCAGTGATTTTGTCCGCGGCCTGAGCCAGAGGGAAGACCCCCACGACCACCATCCACGACTTCTCCTTGATGGAGAGAAAGACGGACACCTCACCTTTCTCTCGCTCCAGGTGCTCCTCTACCACGGCCAGCGCCTCTTTCATCTTCCTGTCCCTCTCAGGCTTGGATTTTACCACGCAAAATCTGAAATCATCATCAGCATCAACATCATTATCATCCTCGCCGTCATCCATTCTTTCATGCAGCGAGTATCTCGTCTGTTTATTTAATTTCTCAAATACCCATCTCTCTTTCTCTCACACTTACTTTACTTCTTTACACGACATTGTTACCTTGATGGGTTCTTCACCTCCACGGCCACCGTGTAGCGGGTAAACTTATGGATATTCCCTACATTCTCCCAAAGGTTCTTCACTTTCCGTAAAACAAAGACGTCATTGGAATCTTCTTCCTCAACTTCCACTCCTTCCGGAAGCGGAAGTTTGATTGTGGCCGGTCGCCGGAACTCACACTCTTTATCAGGAGTAATGTCAATGATTTCTGTGACCTTCTGGATGTCCGCACACTCTAGTGGAAACTTGTCTTTAACAAATTGAACTCTTTCTTCCGGAATAGGATAGACCTGCAAAAGGTTACAAGATCCACACAAGGCAGTCAATGAACTGATATGTCAAAGGAATTCGAAGAAGAGAAGAACGAGGCACAAGAAAGGCGGAAGAAGAAGACTAAAAATTAGTAAAATAATAAAATAAAAGAAGAGGGTGATCGGTATGTCACGCAACTATTGGGCTGTGGAAATGGTGCCGCAGAGGGAAATATTAGGGTCAACAAGAAAAAAAAGAAATAAGTTGATAAGTAAGAAGAGAAAGAAAGAGAGAACACGTTAAAAAGAAAATAAAAAAATAGAAATCAACCAAAATCAAAAAGACAAACAAACAAAACCAAATAAAGAAAAACAACACAGAAAAAGAGGGACAGTGGAAAAAAATAAATATAAAAAAAGAATTATGCATTAACAAAGAGACAAAAGTATTTGAAAAGGAAACAAACTAAAGAAATCAAACCCGTTTGATCAAGGAAAACAAAACTCAAAGAAGCAAACAAAAATTAAAGAAAAAGAAAGAACGCAACAAACAAGCAAAAAATAAACATGGAAAAACAAATAACGGGGAAGACATTAAAAAAATAATCGTGGTGTGTGAATGTCCCATTACCCGTAAGTATGAAAACCATGGTGTGGAAATATTAAAATACCCGTAACAATAACGACCCTGGCGTGGACACACCCGTAGTAATGAAAGCCATAGTTTGTAGATACCCGTAAGAATAAAGATCAGTGACCCACTACCCGTACAAAGACCATGGTGTGTAAGGCCTCAATACCCTAATGGCGTAGTTGACGGTGGTGTCCAGCGCTTTCTTGGGGAAGCGGAGGGACAAGTGGCGCGCGATGCGGGGGTTGTACAGGCAGCCGTAGGGGGTGACGCTGAACTCCTCCCGCCGATGGCGCTGGGTGACCACAAAGGTGCCGAGCCTGTCCAGCTCCAGCTCCACCACCGGCGCCTCGTCCTTTTGCTACAAGCAGCAAACCGTCTGACGTCACAAGCAGCAAACCGTCTGACGTCACAAGCAGCAAACCGTCTGACGTCACAAGCAGCTACCTCCCATGCGTGCAGGGAGTCTCCATTATCCCGCACAAAATATTTTTTTACCCGTTTAGTTAATCTAACGTGAGCCTCTAGTTGATTTTCGTTTTTCTCAATCCCAGTCATTCTTTCGCGTTTGGTCATTTGATCATTCATTTTTTTAAATTAAAGTATTAAGAATAAAAATTGAGATCACCCGTCGTCCAGCGCCTTACTCACCTTGCGGGGGAAGTTGATGTCTACCCAGTTGGCCTCGCCGCTCCAACGAACTTTAACATTGATCTCCCTCATCCGGTCTGTGGGAGGATAGTACGGCAGATGGAACAGTATCTTCTTGTCCTGTGAGGCAAAGTCACTCACATCATTGGATTGTATTATTGCGCGATAGGCTGTCCGTGTGAATGTATAAAAAGTCTCATTGTATCAGTCAACGGTGGGCTCAGTACAAACTAGTTTTAGTTAGAAAAGTCTGTTGGACGTGAGGTTGCAACAGTTGTTGCAGCAAAATGTCAACTGGGGTAGGAGAGTGGACGACGATGATGATGATGATGATGATGATGATGATGATGATGATGATGATGATGATGATGATGATGATGATGATGATGATATGATGGGGGAAAGCAGAAAGAGGGGAAACAGTATGCATGCTTCAGAGACCACCGTCCTGTGTGTCGGGTGGCGGACCACAGGTGCGTTGGACTCACCTTGCAGCGCACGTTGCCAGACAGCACGAAAATCTCGCTCGTCACGTACTCCTCCGGAAAAGAGAGCTCGTACTGCCATCGCTGGCTTGGGGGGACCACCAGGCACTCTACGACCTCCTTCTTGCTCGTCACGCCTTCTGGCATTTCCACCTTGGCACCCATGGCCAGGAGAAAGATTCCGCCCTTGGACGGGGTGCAGGATGTTTTGAGTCTGTTGTCACAACCATGGCATACAATCAGGTCAACGTCAGGGTATGTGGTCACAAGATTGCATTTCCTTTCCCTTTCTTTCTCTTGTCTGTTATCTTCAATTCAGGAAAAGAAAGGATTGGCCCTCTATAGTCTAGCCTATCGGTGAATGACTTTGGACAGGAACGCAACGATTCCAAAACTGGTTTGGGCTGTGAGTGGAAAATAGTCCGTGCTACCATGCTACCTCCACCTAGTCCGTGTGCCTGATATAACAGGAAAGTAAACAGCGACAGGAGGAGACTAACCCTCTCCTGCAGCATGTCCTGTCCTAAACACAATGAACCACTTCAACCGCTTTTATTTTAAATCTCTATTGTGACTAGATGAAGACCCAGAGCCCTTAACCCAGACCCTTCATCAGTTTTAACCCCTAAACTGTAATCAAGGAATACGAGCAAAACTGGAAACAAAATGAAAAGGCAAAGAAAACAAGAAACTGAAAGTCGTAGGTGGCAGACGGCTGAAAGCTACTCACTTGCACTCCTCCACGACGATCGAGTGTTCCGAGGGCGAAGCCATGGCAGCATTCCGTCGCGAGGTCGTGGTGGACCTGAAGACAGGAAGAAGAGAAGTCACATGACGACAGTGTGTCTGACGCACATGGCCAAGTAAATATTGCGACTGCTTCTGGTGTTTTGGCAAAGCTAACCCTGGGAATCCTACAAGGTATAGCGGCCGCACAGACTGCTAAAACCGAGAGAACTGAGCTTTGTTTTTGAGCAAATCTCACCGACAGACATCACCATGA